>NC_053396.1:89772417-90072417 GCF_905171765.1 Bufo bufo
ATTGTTAGGCCAGCACCTCCAAGGCGTAGAGTGCCACATGTTCAGCTTGGACACCCAATAGTTGTAAGCCACAGAGGGCTCACTGAGGATGCTGACACGGTCTGCTACGTACTCCTTCACCATCTTCCAAAACGTTTCCCTCCTTGTGACACTAGGCCGCGCATCAGGGTGAGGGTGCTGGCGGGGTGTCATGAAACTGTCCCAGGCCTTGGAGATGGTTGTCCTGCCTCTGTTGGAACTGCTGTGTGTTCCCCTCATTTGGAGCAATTTTTTCACAAGGACTTTCTGGTATTGCACCATTTTGCTAGTCCTCTCCACCACAGAAATCAGAGATGAGAAGTTCTCTTTGTAGCGGGGGTCGAGAAAGGTGAACAACCAGTAATCGGTGTTGGCCAAAATGCGTATAACGCGAGAATCACGGGAAAGGCAGCATAACATAAAGTCAGCCATGTGTGCCAGAGTCCCAACAGACAAGACTTCACTGCCTTAACCGGAGGATGCCTCTCAATCTGTTCATCCTCTTCATCCTCAATTCAGAGGTGTAAGTGGAGGAGGAGAAGGGGGGTTGCAGCCACTAATGTAGGTGGTGGCGGAAAACCCCGATGGAAGTTGGGCCCGCAATCCTTGGCATCGGTAGCACCTGTGCCATCCCAGGGTACAACTCGCTCCTAGCCTCCACAACGTTCACCCAGTGTGCAGTCAGGGAAATGTAGTGTCCCTGGCCAAAAGCAATTGTCCATGTGTCAGTCGTTAAGTGGACCTTCCCAATAACTGCAAGGGTGATGTTACGGGACACATGTTGGTGTAAGGCGGGGACGGCACACCGGGAAAAATAGTGGCGGCTGGGGACTGAGTAACGAGGGACCGCCGCCGCCATCAGGCAGCGGAAAGCCTCAGTGTCCACAAGTCTAAATGGCAACATTTCCGGGGCCAGCAAGTTGGAAAGGTGCGCATTTAGTGTTATGGCCTGTGGCTGGGTATTTGCGCTTTTGTTCAAAGGCATGGGGTATGGGCATCTGTACGCTGCGCTGGGACACAGAAGTGGATGTGCTAGCTGATAGTGCTTGCAAAGGTCCAGGTGCAGGGCAGGAGGCATCCGGGCCTGCGTCTTGGACAGGGGATTGGCAAGCACGTAACACAGGGGAAGAGGAGGCAGTGGTGTGACCCGGAGACACTGATTGTGGACCCAGGCATTCGGCCCACCTATTAGGGTGCTTTGATGCCATGTGGTGGACCACTGAGGAAGGGATGTGGAATCATCCCAAAACGCGTCTGGTAGATTCATATCGGATATCTTTGTAATACCTACGCTACAAACAACGCAAAAAGCATGGCCATGCAATCTTAAGTCTACAAAATTCGAACATTGATTTCAATCGTTCAGACCTTCGCTACCTATTAACATTGAGACTACGTCAACAAAGAGAAAGCGGAAGTCTCACTTGAACCATCGCGATACTTGGATGCTGCTAGTGGGAGACACGTGAAGTGAGACTCTGCGGCACCTTCCGCTCCTCTCGCACCGTTTGCCTCCTGGGATAATTTGATAGCAGCCCACTTTGAAATATACAGAAGGAGGTAAGATTAACTATACTTACTGACTTATAATCCAAGTTATACCTAGCGAATTGGAATACCAAGATGTAATCGCTATCTCTGTGATTATATACACCAATACAAACAAGTGATACGTGTAGTGAGACGCTACAGGCCCTCCGCACCTCTTGCACAATTTGCCTCCTGGGACAAGTTGCCAGCAGCCCAGTCTGGAATATATAGAAGGAGGCAAGATAAATTTATTGGCTTACAATCCAAAGTCAACAAATAAGATCTATATAGTGAGTTGGAACTCAAAGACGCAACTGGCATCTTTGTGACTATATACATCAATATAAACAACCAACGCACTGGATATTAATTATCAAATACTAACTTTATTTTTTGGAAATTCTCTTACACCAATCACGTGTGACCAGGATTACTGTTGATATCTATTATCAAGATAACTTTTTTCGGCCTTATGTACTATGTGGATCCCTCCCCCTCTGTACTGCTGTTCTCGCTCGGCTTGCCACCTTCCCAGGTTGGGTCAGTGATTTCATCGTCCACCACCTCCTCTTCCACTTCCTTACTCTGGTCATTCTCCTGACTTGTTGACCTAACAAGAATCTCATTTATTGACAACTGTGTCTCATCCTTATCAACCTCTTGAGACACTAATTCCTGTTGACTTATTGTCAGCTGTGTCTCATCATCATCATCTACCTTGTGAAACACTAATTGCCGTTTCCCACCGTCATCATCTTCTGACTGTGGATGCTCGAGTTTGGGAATCTTTGCACAAGATCTCCTCATCTTCCTCTTCAAGCGGGCTTGGCGAGAGGTCCAAATCAAGGAATGGTGATGAAAAGAGCTCCTCGGAATATCTGAGTGTGGGATCACTTGTTTGCCAAGACTCTCCATGGTGGGAGGAAGGAGAATCGGGGTGAGGATTCTGTTGACCAGACTCTTGGCTACTGGGACTGGACTTTGTGGAAGTCAGGGTCGTGCTTAAGCGACTGGAAGCATTATCTGCTGCAATCCAACCGACCACCTGGTCTCACTGGTGTGTCTTCGAGAGTGGTGTCCAGCGCCTCCCCGGCAAACTGGGACATGAAGCTAGGTATCGTGGATGAGTGTGTTTCTTTGTGCTCTGGCATCAGGCACAGTTTCACCGCACCCAGAGCCATGACCTCTGCGTGCACCATCAGCAGCACGGCCACTTCCCCGTCCCTTACTGCTCGCCTTGGTATATATGCTTGCAAGTATGTCACGCGTACAGTACCGCAGGTTTTGTAAGTGTATGCGCAAATAAATTACACTGAATGTGTCAGATATTTAGGATGCGCAAATATTATACAGGAGATGCAGCGCAGGTAATGTCGCTGTCAGCAGCGGCTAAACAATTGCGCTGAATGTCGAAGATATTTAGGATGCACAAATGTAACACAACAGATGTAGCAGAGGTTGTGTCACTGTCAGCAGCGGCCAAACAATTGCATGCAATTTAGCGCAGGTTGCGCTAATATACAGGGTGGGCCATTTATGTGGATACACCTTAATAAAATGGTAATGGTTGGTGATATTAACTTCCTGTTTGTGGCACATTAGTAGTGAGGGGGGAAACTTTTCAAGATGGGTGGTGACCATGGTGGCCATTTTGAAGTCGGCCATTTTGAATCCAACTTTTGTTTTTTCAATAAGCGGGTCATGTGACACATCAAACCTATTGGGAATTTCACAAGAAAAACAATGGAGTGCTTGGTTTTAACGTAACTTTATTCTTTCATGAGTTATTTACAAGTTTCTCTTTGTTTATAGCCATTGACATGTCGCCGAGGTTAACACGTGAGGATCGGATAGAAATTGTGTAGATGTCTGGTGAATGCAGTAACTGGGTCATTGCAGCAGATTTCAATGCAAGACACCCTACGAGACCACCCATCTCCCATGCTACAGTTAGCAAACTGCTTGCTAAGTTTCGTGAAACTGGTTCAGTGTTGGATTTGGCAAAATGGGGACGCATGAAATCTGTCTCTAATGAAGAAACATCAGTGGCTGTCCTAACTTCATTCAGCAAGAGCCCACAGCGTAGCACTCGCCGCATGTCACTGGAGAGTGGCATTATTCGAACATCCCTTCGGCGGATATTAGCTACTCACAAATGGCACCCTTACAAACTCCAGCTACTGCAGCATCTCAACGAGGATGCCCCAGATCGGCGCACTGAATTTGCTGAATGGGCAAAACAAAAATTGGAACAGGACCCTCAGTTTACGCAGAAGATTTTGTTCAGTGATGAGGCAAACTTTTATGTGAATGGTGAAGTTAACAAACAAAACCACCGCTATTGGTCTGACACTAACCCACATTGGATAGATCCCTCCAAGACTGTTGGAACAAAAAAAATGATGGTAGGGTGTGGTATATAGGGTACAAAGATAGTGGGGCCATTCTTCATCAATGGAAACGTCAAGGCCACTGGATATGCGAAATTGCTACATGATGATGTGTTTCCCTCTTTATGCACTGAAGCTGGCACGTTCCCTGAGTTTTTCCAGCAAGATGGTGCACCACCACATTATGGGTGTCAGGTCCAAGCATTCCTAGATGAACAGTTTCCTGGAAAGTGGATTGGTCGTCGTGGGCCAGTTGAATGGCCCCCAAGGTCTCCCGATCTGACCCCCTTAGACTTTTATCTTTGGGGTCATCTGAAGGCAATTGTCTATGCTGTGAAGATACGAGATGTGCAGCACCTGAAACTACAGATACTGGAAGCCTGTGCTAGCATTTCTCCTGCGGTGTTGCTATCTGTGTGAAGAGTGGGAGAAGAGGGTTGCATTGACAATCCAACACAATGGGCAGCACATTGAACACATTTTATAAGTGGTCAGAAACTTGTAAATAACTCATGAAAGAATAAAGTTACGTTAAAACCAAGCACACCATTGTTTTTCTTGTGAAATTCCCAATAAGTTTGATGTATCACATGACCCTCTTCCTATTAAAAAAACAAAAGTTGGATTCAAAATGGCCGACTTCAAAATGGCCCCCATGGTCACCACCCATCTTGAAAAGTTTCCCTCCTCACATATACTAATGTGCCACAAACAGGAAGTTAATATCACCAACCATTCGCATTTTATGGCAGCCAGATAAAACAATAGTCCTTAAAAGGACTTTTGGTTCTCTAACACCTTTCAACACTAAACCCTGCCTAAATAGAAAAATGCTATTCCTGTCCCTACACTATCTGTCCCTTTTGCTGCAGCTCGCCCTGACTAAGGCCTCATGCACACGACCGTTTTATTCCATGTCCGTTGTGCCGTTTTTTGTGATTTTCTGCTAATGCACCGTTTGCCATCCGTGATCCGTGGTTCCAGTCCGTCAAAAAAATAGAACTTGTCCTATTATTTTCGCGGAAAACGGTTCACGGACCCATTCAAGTCAAAGGCACAAGATTGTCATCCGCGTCCATTTTTTTCCTATCATTTGCATGGCAAACCTGTCTTAGACTTTTTTGGTCCTCCAAAAATAAACGAAGACACACGGAAACAAAAACGGATCACGGAACAACGGAACCCCGTTTTGCGGACCGCTAAAAAATACTGTCGTGTGCATGAGGCCTAAGACTGAGCCGAACCACGTGTCATCAGGTGCTATATAGCACTCGATGACGCGTTCCGTCCAGCCAATCACTGTAATGCCAGTAACCAACATGGCTACGGCATTACAGTGAGTGCCAGTACTTCCCCGCACGTTTATTGGCTGCGTGTGCAGTGTTCGAGTCAAAATGGTGTTCGGCCGAGCATGCACGCCCAACACTAGGACTTTTTTTTATTTTACCTCTAAAATAGCCGCAAGTCCTTTAATAAATAACCCCCGCTGTATGTTGTTGAAGTTGGGATGTGTCCAATGACTTGATTTCAGATTTTTGTACATTTGTGCATTTAAGGGCTCTTTCACACTTGCGTTGTTTTGTTCCGGCATAGAGTTCCGTCGTCGGGGCTCTATGCCGGAAGAATCCTGATCAGGATTATCCCCATGCATTCTGAATGGAGAGAAATCCGTTCAGGATGTCTTCAGTTCCGGAACGGAACGTTTTTTGGCCGGAGAAAATACCGCAGCATGCTGCGCTTTTTGCTCCGGCCAAAAATCCTGAACACTTGTCGCAAGGCTGGATCCGGAATTAATGCCCATTGAAAGGCATTAATCCGGATCCGGCCTTAAGCTAAACGTCGTTTCGGCGCATTACCGGATCCGACGTTTAGCTTTTTCAGAATGGTTACCATGGCTGCAAGGACGCTAAAGTCCTGTTTGCCATGGTAAAGTGTAGTGGGGAGCGGGGGAGCAGTATACTTACCGTCCGTGCGGCTCCCGGGGCGCTTCAGAGTGACGTCAGGGCGCCCCACGCGCACGAATGACGTGATCGCATTGGGCGCTCTGCCGTCATTCTGGAGCGCCCCGGGAGCCGCACAGACTGTAAGTATACTGCTCCCCCGCTCCCCACTACTACTACGGCAACCAGGACTTTAATAGCGTCCTGGCTGCCATAGTAACACTAAACGCATTTTGAAGACGGATCCGTCTTCAAATGCTTTCAGTTCACTTGCGTTGATACGGATCCGGCGGGCACCTCCGGCAAATTGAGTACACGCCGGATCCGGACAACGCAAGTGTGAAAGAGGCCTTATGTATTCTTCTGCAGTTATGTATATGTTTCTTGTTAGTGCAGTTACAAAAATACTTGAAAGCATGTTTAGCACATTTTCATATAGTGTGAATGAACACAGTTGAAGCTTGAAGAATGTCACAGTTGAAGCTTGCCACAGCAAATAAATATTTAGTGTTTTTTTTTTCTTCTAGTAATTGTCATTAGAGGTATAATGGTTCATGTTACAGTAATTGTACTCAGATTCCAGTTTTATTTGTTTCTGCAAGTCTTTGCCTATGAATGGATGGATGTTTTTCAGAGTTAACCATCTGCACCATCTGCATGTCATATGTAGCAGCTTTGAGTGTGTATTTGTTAGGCATTTTATTTGCTTAGCTTCCTGGTTGTGTTTCTGTGTATGTAGTTATATCATCTCTAAATTATTTTATTTTTTTAATTGTTTCCTATGCAGCTTTCGAAATATTGCCTTTCTAATAATTTGTGTTGTTGCATACGGACATTGAATTCAAGACTGAATATTCTTGCATACACATCTTTTAGTAGGGGCCCCATTCTGTTCTACATAGCAGAGGCCCAGGGTGGACCATACTACAGTCACCCTGCAAGTGGAACACGGCTTTTTCCACTGATGACAGCTGATTGCCAAATGTTTCTACACCCTGGTTAGTTAGCTGATTGCCAAGCCAGATGCAGTCTTAAAAGGGTTGTCTCGAGGAATTAGGCATTACAGGTCTAATTCGGTTGTTTGAAGTTATTCCCTATCCACAGGATGGAGATAACTATTAAATTGTTGTGGTTCTGCTGTTAGGACCCCCACTGATCATAAGAATGGAGGCCCTATAATCCTTACATCCCCCCTGAAATGAACGGAGTGGTCGGTTGGGCATGCGTAAGGCTGCTCCATTCATTTCTAATTCTGGATATAGCCGAGCGTTGTACTCGGCTATCTCAGGAATTCCCATAGAGATAAATGGAGCAGCCTCGCGTATGCCCCACCGCTCTCGGGATTGGTGGGCGTCCCAGTGGTAGGACCCCCACCGATCTAATAATTAACCCCTATCCTGTGGATAGGGATAACTTCAAAGCACCTGAATACCCTTTTTAAATGTCAAAACTCTGTTGCCAGCCAGGTTGATATAATGCTAAAGGACTGTTTTAGAGTTCAATGGAAGTTGCAGAAATCAGTCTTTATTTCCCCAAGGTAGGTTGCTGAAAATATACAATATATTGGGGGGGGGGGGGGGGGGATGCCAAAATGTAGTACACTGTGCTTTTCTGTCCTTCAGAGTCCAGCACAAAATGTATATGTTAAAGGAAATGTGTCACCTATTGTTAGTGGATCCTGTCTTATCTACACACAAAGGTGATATCCTTACAAGCAGGATCAGAATGACAGACAAGCGGGTAAGGGTACTTTCACACTAGCGTTTTCCGGTGTTGAGTTCCGTCACAGGAGCTTAATACCGGAAAAAAACTGATCAGTTTTATCCTAATGCATTCTGAATGGAGAGCAATCTGTTCAGGAAGCATCAGGATGCATCAGTTCAGTCCATCTTACGTTTTTTGGATGGAGAAAATACCGCAGCATGCTGCAGTTTTATCTCCGGCCAAAAATACTGATCACTTGCTGGAATACATTGAAGTGTATTAGTGCCGGATCTGGCATTAAGTGTTCCGGCAAAACAGATCCGGCTTTCCCGTCTGCACATGCGCAGACCTTTAAAAGTGCGAAAAAAATTAATACCGGAGCAGTTTTTTCGGATGACACCGGAGAGATGGATCCGGTATTTCAATGCATTTGTCAGACTGATCCGGATCCGTCTGACAAATGCCATCAGTTTGCGTCCTCTATTGACGGATCCGGCGGGCAGTGCCGGCGACAGAACTGCCTGCCGGAATCCTCTGCCGCAAGTGTGAAAGTACCCTAAGTGCAGTAAAGTGATCTGTAAAGTAGCTCCTATTATTGGGCTTAGTGGCCAGTGTGAAAACTGCAGGATTTTATGGTTTGTGTCTAAATATAGATAGTAACAGGAAAAGTCAAAAATTACTTAAAATATGTTAACCATAAAATGTGATTTAAACAATAGGTCATTTTCTGATGACACATTCCCTTTAACATGTACTTTTTATTTCTATTTTTTTTACAATTGAATCACTTTGTTGGCAGATGCCCCTGTATGGCATCCGTTTAATATATGCATTAAATGAGGGACATAGCCTTAGGCCTCATGCACACGACCATATGTATTTTGCGGTCCACAAAAAATGGATCCGCAAAAAATACAGATGACGTCCATGTGCATTCCGTATTTTGCGCAGCGGAACAGCTGGCCCCTAATAGAATAGTACTCTCCTTATCCGTAATGCGGACAATAATAGGACATGTTCTATTTTTTTGCGGAACGGAAATACGGACATACGGAAACGTAATGCACACGGAGTACCTTTTTGCGGACCCATTGAAAGGAATAGTTCCGTATACGGTCTTCAAAAAAAACGGGACGGACACAGAAAGAAAATACGCTCGTGTGCTCGAGCCCTTTCTCTGTAACGTTGTAAATGTCTGGCGATTGTCTGTTCTGTCTCTCCTTATAACTGCCATAACATGGAATCCGTAGAAATCTGTGGGTTCATACTGTAACACTGAATGACGCTTCTTTTATATAAAGGTATAAAGAGATTTTCTCAATCATGTAGAAGCTTTGTGACGTGAGCCATCAGAACCTGTATGTATTACATAGGTATTCTCTCCTAGTAGTATGGCTTCTAGGGGAGAATGCAGTGTTGTATTGAGGGCCATTTACACATTGTACCTCAGCAATATGGAACCATCAGGACTCCTAGTGCTGTCCTAAGACTCTGTTCACACGTCTTTGCAATCTACATAAGGTTTGCCGATGCCTTCTACTATAAAATATTCAGTTTTGGTTTTTTTTCTGTCCTTGCGCAGAGATGTCATATTGATCTACTGCAGATTCCAGCTTTTCTTCAAGTTCAACCAAATTGAAAATTCTTCTGTTGCATTTCTATAATATTGTCTTTATCGTTCATTGATTTTCAGCAGTACATGGATTCCCTAACCAGAACATCTAGGAACATCATTAACCCCAATGAGTTCTCACCAGTGAGTGAAGTAGCTTTTCCCCAGTCGTCTCCATGACACCAAGTCCTGAGATTGACTTCCTTCTGATTGGACAGGAAAAACACAGAGAGGTTAAACCCCCACCCCCTCCTCACATCACCAGTGTTTTTCCTGTCCCATCAGGATAGGAAGCAGGAGAGGTGCACGGAGCTCGTTTGGGCTCACCTGGAGTTATTATTCATCTGCAGGCCGAGGTCGGATCTGCAGTGCAGCTCTCCCTCCTCCGTTCGGTTAGGCCTGGGCTCGGGCGCATAGGTAGTGCCCCTGCGAAGATTCCCTCTGCGGCGGTCCCGGAGGGCTTGATGCAGAGGGAAGGAGGAACACGGCGGATCGGCACTGTGATGTGTCCCTTCCGGCCGGCAGGCGGATGACGTCAGACGCCGGGGGCGGAGCTAAGCGCGCTGACGTCATCAACATGCGCCACAGGTCCTGCAGCATGAGAAGCACATGGAGACGCTATAAAAACGCTCAGGACCTGTGTAACGGCGCCCTGCATAGCGCGGCTCTCACATATTGTGAAGCATCTCTGAAGCGGTCGGGAGTCAGGATGAGCACCCCCCTCACGCCGGGCTCTGGAACCGAGCCTGCATCAAACCCTGGGACAGTGAGTAACCTGTTCTCAGGTACATGCTTTGTATGGTGGGTTCAGTCTGCTCATCCTTTCCTCCCTTACCATTTCAGGGAGAAAAGGATTCGGCTTCTGCAGCTAAAAAAACTAGGAAATGTGGTATTTGCTGCAAAAGATTGTCTAACACTGGATCCAAGCCCCTGTGTAAAGAATGTACCGCCAATGTCATCAAGGCCGAGTCTTCTGGTTTAATTGAAGACATTAGGAAAGTGGTAAAAGAAGAGGTTCAGCTAGCCTTAACTACCAGAGAACCTACTCCCCCCAAAGTTCCCCCCACTCAGGACTCCCGTAGTGTTAAATCACTTATCCTGGATTCCGACTCTGAGGGGCTGGCGGTCTCAGACTCCGAATCTGTCCAAAAACACCCTGTATCTTCAGATGAAGAGGGTGAATATAAGCGCTTCCTGTTCAATCCTGAAGATATTGATGAACTTATCAGGGCCATCAGGGCCACCATTCAGATGGAGATGCCTAAAGCTCCTAAGTCTACCCAGCAAGACATTTTTGGGGGTCTAGGTGAAAGGAAAAAGGCTGTTTCCCAGTCCCTGATAGTGTCCAAAAATTAATTCGGTCAGAATGGGAAAAACCGGATAAAGGATCCTTTATCCCAAGGGGAATTAAGAGGCGCTACCCCTTTAGCCAAGAGGACTGTACGGATTGGGAGACCATTCCAAAAGTAGACGCGCCAGTGGCCAAGGTAGCAAAACATACGGCCCTACCGTTTGAAGACTCAGCACAATTGAAAGATCCTCTAGACAGGAAAGCGGAGAGTCTCTTGCGAAAGACCTGGGAGACTACGGCGGCCCTTCTCAAACCGGGCGTTGCCTCTACATGTGTGGCCAGAACACTAAACCTTTGGCTAGACCAGCTGGAGATACATCTGGTCAATAAAACACCACGGGATCAAATCCTAGAGAGCTTGCCTCTATTAAAGATGGCAACTTCCTTTCTAGCAGACGCAGCAGCTGAATCAGTTAAACTGTCCGCCCGTACAGCTGTTCTCTCAAATACAGCGAGAAGGGCACTATGGCTTAAAGCGTGGTCAGGAGATATCACATCTAAAAATAAATTAATCGCACTCCCCTTCCACGGTCAGTATGTTTTCGGTGAAGATTTAGATAAAATCTTAGACAACACGACAAATAAAAAAAGAGGGTTTCCAGAGGAAATATATAAACAAAAAAGGCAGCCCTTTCGTGACCGATTTTTTTCAGCCCGAGAATAAAAAAGATAAAGGGAAGACTGGGAGGTGGAGCTATGCGAAGGGAGGCAGGGGGAGAAGTTTCCTCTTCAACCCAAATCGGGCTGAAGCCTCCTCATCCAACAGCAAACAATGACGCCATACCAGTGGGGGGAAGACTCAGCTCCTTTCTAAGATCTTGGGAGCACGTAACAAACAGCCGGTGGATTTTAAGTATTATACAAGAGGGTTATCTGATAGATCTTCTCTCTTCCCCTCCACAGAAATATGTGATCACTACCCTTCCCCCATCTCAAACTGCGACCTTAAAAAACGACATAAAAAACCTATTAACCTTGGCCGCCATAGAGCCCGTCCCAAAAAATCAGACAGGACTGGGATTCTATTCCCGCCTCTTCATCATAAAGAAACCAAACGGGAAATCCAGGGTAATTATAAATCTGAAACATCTAAACAAATACGTAAGATATCAAAAATTCAAAATGGAGACCCTGAAGTCAGTAGTGAAACTCCTAAAAAAGGATGCAGTGATGGCCACAATAGATTTAAGCGACGCCTATTATCATGTCCCAATTCACAGGTCGTCAAGGGAATTCCTAAGGTTCGCGATAGAATTGGACGGAAACATTCAGCATTTCCAGTTCAGGTGTCTCCCCTTCGGGATCTCTTCTGCCCCAAGGGTTTTTACCAAAATAATGGCGGAAGCCTTGACAACCTTGAGAGAAAAGGCGATTTGTGTGATCCCCTATCTGGACGACCTACTGGTAGTGGCAGACAACATAGAGACCATGGGAATCCATCTCGGGTTAGTCCTGGATCATCTACAGAGCCTAGGTTGGCTCATCAATTGGAAAAAATCGGATCTAATCCCATCCAAACGGAAGGTTTTTCTGGGCATTACTCTAGACACAGTCTCCCAAAGATCCTTTCTACCGCCTCAAAAGATAGTAAAACTTCAGACAGCTTTGAGGAAGTTCAAGAAGGAGAAATTCTGTTCAATAAGACAGGCCATGAAGGTACTAGGGAGTCTGTCCGCTTGCATTCCAGCAGTTGCCTGGGCACAGTTCCATCTAAGACCACTCCAGAAGTTCATCTTAGACAAATGGAACAGATCGCAATTAACCCTAGAGAGGATAATATTCTTAGATACAGAGACCAAAAAAATCACTAACTTGGTGGCTCAGCAAATCGAACCTAGAAAACGGGATTTTCTGGGCACAAGATCTCCCTCTAGTCATCACAACAGACGCCAGCCTCCACGGGTGGGGAGCGGTCGTCCAGGGGAACTCCTACCAGGGAACATGGGGGAATTACGTGAGTCAGCAATCCTCAAATTTCAAGGAGCTGAGGGCAGTGTGGGAAGCACTGAAACACACGAGTCAGCTGGCAGAGGGTCGTCACGTCCTAGTCTACTCGGACAACGCTACAGCCGTGGCCTTTATCCAACACTAGGGAGGCACAAGGCATCGCCTGCTACAGAACCTGGCAAACAAAATCTTTTCCTGGGCAGAAGGCAACATTCAATCTCTTTCAGCGGTTCATCTGAAGGGAGTCTTAAACATTCAGGCCGATTACCTAAGCCGGCACAGACTAGACCCAGGGGAATGGATGTTAGCTCCAGAAGCCTTCCACTTAATCACAAAAAAATGGGGCAGGCCGACGATAGACCTGTTTGCATCCAGGAGAAATCATCAGCTAAACCAGTTCTTCTCCCTCAACCCCAGGGATCATCCTCGGGCAGTAGACGCCTTCAACCAGAGTTGGACAACAAACTTAGTCTACGCCTTCCCCCCATTTCCGCTTATCCCCAGAGTGTTACAGAAGTTCCTAAAAGAAAATTGTACATTAATCCTGATAACCCCCTTCTGGCCCAAGAGAAGTTGGTTCTCCCTCTTGAAAGCCCTCAGCGTGGAAGCTCCTCTCCTTCTACCTCAGAGGCCGGACCTTCTAAGTCAGGGGCCCATTACTCACCCAGACCTGAAAATTATAAAGTTAACAGCCTGGATTCTGAAGAATCCAACTTATTAAACTTTGGTTTATCAAAAAAAGTAGTGAACACCTTACTCCTTAGTAGGAAACAGAGTACCAACGACAAGTACCAAAAAATATGGAAGAAATTTGCTGATTGGTCTGGAACCTCCTTCAACCAGTTTAGATCCAACATCTCACTAATCCTGGATTTTCTTCAAGAAGGGCTAGATTTAGGTCTATCCCCCAATACCCTTAGGGTCCAGGTATCGGCTTTAGGAGCACTATATAATACCAAGCTAACGGAACATCCCTGGATATCCAGATTCCTTAAGGCAGCAGATAGGATCAGACCTACGATTAGAAACATGGTGCCACCATGGAACCTTAATACGGTACTAGGGGGTCTAACCTCCGATCCATTTGAACCTCTGGACTCTATTCACATCAGATGGCTTACCATTAAAACGAATTTTCTGGTGGCAATAACCTCAGCCAGAAGGGTCTGTGAGCTGCAGGCCTTGTCCATCCAAGAACCATTCCTTGCAATATTTGAGGACAAATTAATTTTCAAATTAGATCCGACTTTCCTCCCCAAGGTAGTCTCGACCTTCCATAGGTCTCAGGACATTGTTCTCCCCTCGTTCTGTGACAATCCGAAAAACGATCAGGAAATCACTTACCACACATTAGATGTCCGGAGAGCGGTCTTAAAGTACCTGGAAGCTACCAGTCTTTGGAGAATAGACAAAAACCTGTTTGTCCAATTTTCAGGTCCTAACAAAGGGAAGAAAGCGGCAAAAAGTTCCATCTCCAGATGGATTAAGATGGCAATCTCCGAAGCATATAAAGCTCAGGGAAAAGACGTCCCTGCTTCCCTAAAAGCACATTCTACGAGAGGCATGGCTGCCTCCTGGGCGGAAAAAGCCTCAGCCTCCTTACAACAGATTTGCAGGGCAGCAACATGGAAAAGAGTCCATACTTTCACTAAGCACTACAGACTAGATGTAGCTGCTAATGATGACCTAAGATTTGGACGTAAGGTCCTGTCGGCAGTCGTCCCCCCCTAATTGTATCTTTGATATTGTCTCAGGACTTGGTGTCATGGAGACGACTGGGGAAATGAGTATTACACTCACCGGTAACCCGGTTTCCTGGAAGTCTCCATGACACCACATATATCCCACCCTTTTTTTCTGCTATTAGCTATTATCCTTTCATCCTGGGGTTCTTCGTTAAAATACACTGGTGATGTGAGGAGGGGGTGGGGGTTTAACCTCTCTGTGTTTTTCCTGTCCAATCAGAAGAAAGTCAATCTCAGGACTTGGTGTCATGGAGACTTCCAGGAAACCGGGTTACCGGTGAGTGTAATACTCATTTCCGCACGCTCAGTCTGTTCTGTAGTGGTGACACAGTTGTTGGGACTGTATGTTAGGAATGCTGCAGTGTTCTCTAGACTAATTGTTTCAATGTGTCCCTTATTCTTTATTTTTTAGAAAGTTAGTTACCGACATTTATGGTTATTTTGTATATATAAATACAAGATTTCCTGTAACCCTTTAATGATTGCTGTATTTTTTTTTTTATTGCAGCAGTTTAAAGAGGAGCTGTCACCTCTCCTGACATATCAGTCTTGGGGCCAGATTTATCATTACACTTACATCTTACTCCACTGTTACATGCAGTCCTGATCAAAAGTTTAAGACCACTTGAAAAATGGCAAAAAATCATATTTTACATTGTTGGATCTTAACAAGGGTCCAAGTAGAGCTTCAACATGCAACAAGAAGAAATGAGAGTGAGACAAAACATTTTTTGAGCATTCAATTAATTGAAAATAACGATTAAACTGAAATAGGCTGTTTTTCAGCTGATCCAAATTTTAGGACCACATGCCTTTAAAAGGCCAAATCTGTGCAAAGATGTGGATTCATTGTCATTTTCTGTCAGGTAGTCACACGTTGTGATGGCAAAGGCAAAAAAACTCTCCCTTTTTGAACGTGGTCGGGTTGTTGAACTGCATAAGCAGGGTCTCTCACAGCACGCCATCACTGCTGAGGTGGGACACAGTAAGACAGTCATTTGGAATTTCTTAAATGATCCTGAGGGTTATGGAACAAAAAAGTCAAGTGGAAGACCCAAAAAAATTTCATCAGCACTGAGCCAGAGGATCCAATTGGCTGTCCGTCAAGACACTGGACGATCCTCGACCCAAATTAAGGCCCTTACTGGTGCTGACTGCAGCCCCATAACCATCAGACGGCATCTGAGACTGAAGGGCTTCAAAAACAAAAAACGTCTTCAAAGACCTCGTCTCCTTGAACACCACAGAACTGCGCGTTTGGACTTTGCAAGACAGCACCAAACATGGGACATTCAAAGGTGGAAGAAAGTTTTATTCTCTGATGAGAAAAAATTTAACCTTGATGTCCTGATGGTTTCCAACGTTACTGGCATGACAAGCAGATCCCACCTGAGATGTTTTCTACGCGCCACAGTGGAGGGGGCACCATAATGGTCTGGGGTGCTTTTTCCTTCAGTGGAACAATGGAGCTTCAGGAAGTGCAGGGGCTTCAAACGGCCGCTGGCTATGTCCAGATGTTGCAGAGAGCATTCCTCATGACTGAGGGCCCTCGTCTGTGTGGTAACGACTGGGTTTTTCAACAGGACAACGCTACAGTACACAATGCCCGCAGGACAGGGGTCTTCTTCCAGGAGAATAACATCACTCTTTTGGCCTATCCTGCATGTTCCCCTGATCTAAATCCAATTGAGAACCTTTGGGGATGGATGGCAAGGGAAGTTTACAAAAATGGACAACAGTTCCAGACAGTAGATGGCCTTCGTGCGGCCGTCTTCACCACTTGGAGAAATGTTCCCACTCACCTGATGGAAACGCTTGCATCAAGCATGCCGAAACAAATTTTTGAAGTGATAAACAATAACGGCGGAGCTACTCATTACTGAGTTCATGTTTGGACGTTGGATTTCTGTTCTGGGGGGTTTAGTTTTTTTTGGAGGTGTGGTCCTAAACTTTTGATCAGCTGAAAAACAGCCTGTTTCAGTTTATTTGTTGTTTTCATTAAATTGAATGCTCAAAAAATGTTTTGTCTCACTCCCATTTCTTCTTGTTGCATGTTGAAGCTCTACTTGGAACCTTGTTAAGATCCAGCCATGCTAAATATGATCTTTTGCCATTTTTCAAGTGGTCTTAAACTTTTGATCAGGACTGTATGTCCAAAGTCACTTTTGGCTAAGTCATATTTATTAATGGTCCTTTAATACTGTGATAAATGTGGTTTGACAGTAGCAGTTTATTCTTCAGTAAGCGGCTTTATAAAAGTCGCATGTCTTTACGAAAAAGTCGCATGTTCTATTAAAAAGTCACATAAGATGAGCATGGTCCTCACTGGAGTGAAATTGCGCAATTTTTGGCGACTTTTTAAATTGTCGCAATAGTAAATCTGTCTGGAGATTAATTTACATAAGAAAACACGCCCACTTTTAGAAAACTGGCGAGCATAGCGCAGAGCCAATAAGTCGCAAATTTTGGCGACTTTTTCACTCCATTATTTTGACTTGAGCTAATGATAAATCTGTCCCTTAGTATCTACTTGCAGTCCCCATGGAATCCAGTTCTGTAGCATCTATTCTTATGCCTCTATGTTGGGCCGTTTCTGTATTATTCCTGTTCGAAGTTTACAAATAAATTGCCAGCAGTTTGCTGTAAAGATACTGCTGGGAGTTACCGGTAGTGGGTTTGTCTGACTGTCGAATCAGTGCTGCTGGTGTCAGGAACCCCCCCCCCCCCCCCAGAACTGGTAACACCCATCTGTCCCTTTATTGCAAGCTGCTGGCAATTCATTCATAACTTCTAGCAGAAATAATACAGAAATGGCACAACATAAAGTCCTAAGAGTAGATTCCCCAGAATTGCATTGCCCCAGCTATTACATGGGGAATGCATGTAGTTATTAAAACAGACATGTCTGAGGCGGGACAGGTCCTCTTACAGCTTGTTATAGAGCAGGAGGAGCTGATTGTATATTTTTGTGAGAAAAGATTCAGTAAAACATGTAGTAACTTATACTTTTATATCTTTGCTTTTTTGCAGCCCTGTGAATGGCTATTGGTACAGGGCGGATGTATTACGAGTGACTGACAGCTCTCTGTATGCACACTTTTATATACACAATGCCATCAGTCACTGATAACACCTATGGATTTTCACAGGGCTGCAAAAGGCAAATGTCTAAGCATATAAATGATATGTAGAAATCACATGTATAAAGTGTTTTCCTATTTAGGGAGTGCCAGAAGGCAGTGAATACAGGCAATTAATACCATGCACTGCACTCCAGAATTCTGGCTTCAAAAAATTGCAAAAATAGGGCTTTGTGACCTTTTTAGGCCTATTTGGACAAAAAATAAAATTAAATTGTGACACTTTGCATTTTATACTACTTGCTACAGTTTTGTGCAGTGGCTGTGGTTAGATATGTTAATTAGCTTCACTCAAGATTTAAAAAAAAATAATTACACAATCTCACTCCAATATGCTTGTGGCATACAAAAAGTAAAGTAACAGATCTAGACAAGTGTCCTGTATAAATATGAAAGGAATTCACAGTTCAGACAAGGACCCGTCTGTGGGTATAATATTATGACAGGTGGTATATAGAAATATCAGCAGTCACAGACTACCACCCCTAAAACATAGCCTTTATTATATACCATTAAAAAAAATCCCCAAATAACGATGTAAAGAAAAAAGTGAAGAAAATATAATGTAAATGAGTCAATACTCTGCACTTAGGGATACGGGTAGGCGGGTATGAGCCAAATATACACTGCTCAAAAAAATAAAAGGAACACAGAAATAACACATCCTAGATCTGAATTAATTAAATATTCTTCTGAAATACTTTGTTCTTTACATAGTTGAATGTGCTGACAACAAAATCAAACAAAAATTTAAAAATGGAAATCAAATTTTTCAACCCATGGAGGTCTGGATTTGGAGTCACACTCAAAATTAAAGTGGAAAAACACACTACAGGCTGATCCAACTTTGATGTAATGTCCTTTAAAACAAGTCAAAATGAGGCTCAGTAGTGTGTGTGGCCTCCACGTGCCTGTATGACCTCCCTACAACGCCTGTGCATGCTGCTGATGAGGTGGCGGACGGTCTCCTGAGGGATCTCCTCCCAGACCTGGACTAAAGCATCTGCCAACTCCTGGACAGTCTGTGGTGCAACGTGACGTTGGTGGATAGAGCGAGACATGATGTCCCAGATGTGCTCAATTGGATTCAGGTCTGGGGAACGGGCGGGCCAGTCCATAGCATCAATGCCTTCGTCTTGCAGGAACTGCTGACACACTCCAGCCACATGAGGTCTAGCATTGTCTTGCATTAGGAGGACCCCAGGGCCAAGCGCACCAGCATATGGTCTCACAAGGGGTCTGAGGATCTCATCTCGGTACCTAATGGCAGTCAGGCTTCCTCTGGCGAGCACATGGAGGGCTGTGCGGCCCTCCAAAGAAATGCCACCCCACACCATTACTGACCCAATGCCAAACCGGTCATGCTGGAGGATGTTGCAGGCAGCAGAACGTTCTCCACGGCGTCTCCAGACTCTGTCACGTCTGTCACATGTGCTCAGTGTGAACCTGCTTTCATCTGTGAAGAGCACAGGGCGCCAGTGGCGAATTTGCCAATCTTGGTGTTCTCTGGCAAATGCCAAACGTCCTGCACGGTGTTGGGCTGTAAGCACAACCCCCACCTGTGGACGTCGGGCCCTCATATCACCCTCATGGAGTCTGTTTCTGACCGTTTGAGCAGACACATGCACATCTGTGGCCTGCTGGAGGTCATTTTGCAGGGCTCTGGCAGTGCTCCTCCTGTTCCTCCTTGCATAAAGGCGGAGGTAGCGGTCCTGCTGCTGGGTTGTTACCTTCCTACGGCCTCCTCCACGTCTCCTGATGTACTGGCCTGTCTCCTGGTAGCGCCTCCATGCTCTGGACACTACGCTGACAGACACAGCAAACCTTCTTGCCACAGCTCGCATTGATTTGCCATCCTGGATAAGCTGCACTACCTGAGCCACTTGTGTGGGTTGTAGACTCCGTCTCATGCTACCACTAGAGTGAAAGCACCGCCAGCATTCAAAAGTGACCAAAACATCAGCCAGGAAGCATAGGAACTGAGAAGTGGTCTGTGGTTACCACCTGCAGAACCACTCCTTTATTGGGAGTGTCTTGCTAATTGCCTATAATTTCCACCTGTTGTCTATCCCATTTGCACAACAGCATGTGAAATTGATTGTCACTCAGTGTTGCTTCCTAAGTGGACAGTTTGATTTCACAGAAGTGTGATTGACTTGGAGTTACATTGTGTTGTTTAAGTGTTCCCTTTATTTTTTTGAGCAGTGTATTTTACTATGGGCTCTGACCCTAGAGCTTGCCCTATAACTATCATACCCTGCCTATAAACGGAATGGCCGCCCCGATAGGGGCTATCCCGTATCTGGAACCTCCTGAGCGCCCTAGGATGGCCCTGAATAGGGGATAGAGCTAGCAGCTGATATATGCTGACCAAAAGAATCGTCACTACAGTGATGAGTAGCACAATATATTCTCAAAAAAGAAAACAAAACATACACAAAAATAAAGTAAATAAGAATCCAGGTTTGTATATCACATTAAACAAACCAGAAGTATATTATGCAGCGCTTCACCTCTATATAGGTGGCTGTGATATAAGTCTACTGCTGCCTATATTTTGATTGATATATCGGGGTACTTGTCTCCTGCACAATAGCATCATCTGTTTTTACCTAGCTGACACGCAAGTAGACGATTGGTTTAGTTTTAGCAGTTCTCCCCTTCATAGGGAGACTGCACCATACTAATGAGCGGTTATTGACATCTGGTATATCCATTCTTGTTATCTAAACTGGAAACTCCTTCTGCTTTTTTTAATGTGTTCTCAGATCTAAGTCTTGATCTGATCCTGGTCGGGTATTTACCTAAAGTGTCCCCTGATGAGCCCAACTATAGTATGGGTGAAACGCGTCGGGACGATGATGTGATAAATCAACACGATGTTGTGATCATAATCCCTGACAAGCAGAGCAGAGAGGAGGATGAGGTAGCTCTTTAGCTCACCGTTGTAAAGTAACTTGGCCTCCTGTGTGATTAGGACAGGTTTTGTGTGTACTAATAGCACAGTGGCCATTTTGTTTTTCCTAATGATTGCTCCCCAGACAAAATGAGCCATTATAACTAATGTAAGGTATTTGGGAATATATTTATAATAAAGTAATATTGAAGTATTTTCATTTTCTTAATTCCCGTAGAGCCCCTTTAAGTTATGTCCCCTTTCCATATCGGTCATTTTGATATAGGGTATGCACAGTTTATGGATGCCAGGGGTGGGGCTAGAAGAAATGGTGTGGTGGCATATTTTTTTTGTTTTTATTTAAAAAAAAAAAAATTGTTTTACACATTTTGCCCCCTTTGAACTTTGGGAGCATTTAACATTACATTTTCTATTGCCAATTTCTCCTGTAACATTAGCCCCAGTTACAGGGAGAATGAAGCCCTCAGAGACGTTATACAAGGCTGCAGAGCTGATCAGAGTTTGCTAAGACCTAGCAGCTCATGCAGACAACCAGACCCTAGCAGTGACATGACTGGCACTAGACCAGGAAGCACCATTGCTGCTTTCTGATATGCATATACAGTACTCATTGACGGCTATGTGTACGGCGAAGGAGAGGGCAGGGCTTTCATTGTCTCTGCTCCCTCAGCTGCATGATTATCATTGAAGAGCATACTTGAAGAGTTATATGCTGATCACCTGCCATCCCCAACTTTTAAAGTCTATGGGTGGGCAGAAAGCAGTTAAGTTATTTTGTACTGCACAGTAAATTGCATTCCACCACCAAAAATATTCTAAAAACAAAACAAAAAATTATATGTACCTCAAAATAGTACTGCTAAAACACCAACTAGGGATCGACCGATTATCGGTTTTACCGAGATTATCGGCCGATATTCAGTATTTTGACCGTTATCGGTATCTGCATCTATTTTGCCGATATTCCGATAACGTATTGGGAACACAGCTCGCGCTGCTGTCAGCGCTCTCTGTGTTCTCTCAGCAGCACAGGGGAGAAGGATGCAGTGTCTCCCTCCCCCTGTGCTGCCGCTAATGAGATGAAGGAGGACAAGAGAAGGGGAGGGGCTGTGGCCACTGCGCCACCAATGAAGAGAAATCTCTCATTCATTCATATACAGGAGGCGGGAGCTGGCTGCAGAATCACATAGCCGGCTGCTGACCTCTATGAGCAATAGCTGCGATCTGCAGTAGTTAACCCCTCTGGTGCCGCGGATCGCAGCTACCGCTCATAGAGGTCGGGAGCCGGCTATGTGATTCTGCAGCCAGCTCCCGCCTCCTGTATATGAATGAATGAGAGATTTCTCTTCATTGGTGGCGCAGTGCGCCCCCAAGCCCCCCAGTATTAATCATTGGTGGCGCAGTGCGCCTCCCACCCCAGTATTAAAAACATTGGTAGTGCAGTGTGCCCCCCCACCCAAGCCCCCCCCCCCCCCCCCCAGTATTAATCATTGGTGGCAGTGGCCACAGGATCCCCTCTCCCCTGCTCCTCCGATCAGAGCCCCAGCAGTGTAATCCTGGTGCTCCGATCGGTTACCATGGCAGCCAGGACGCTATTGAAGCTCTGGCTGCCATGATAAGCTCCATGCTGCTGTGTGCACAAAGCACAGAGCAGCAGGAACAGTGTGAGCTCCTATTCACCCTGATAGAGATCTATCAGGGTGAATAGGACAAGGGTTCTAGTCCCTAAGGGGGCTAAAAGTTAGTTTAAAAAAAAAAACACCAAAATATTAAGTATAAATGAAAAAAAAAAGATTTACAAAAAAAAAAACCTACACGTTAACAATAAACATATTAATTTTTCAGCAGATTTGTGTAGGAATTAATTTTTTAATAAATATTTAATATTAAAATAAAAATTCCCAGAGTATCGGTATAACTTATCGGCTATCGGCCTGAAAGTTCACAAATTATCGGTATCGGTCGATCCCTAACACCAACCCATACCACAAAAAGCATACCCTCATATAGCTGTGTTGACAGAGATAAAGTAATAAGTCCTAACTCTTGGAATGGAGGGATTTAAAAGTGACTTTTTTTAAATTTTATTTACAAAGCATATATATATTGTGCAAAATTACTAAAATGTGAAATAAAAATATATTTATTTGGAATGGCAGTATTTATACTAACCCATAGAATAAGAACAGAAAATTCTGCACCAATGTGAGTTCATGGTCTGTTTATATACTCCTAAACATGCTTTCCGGTTATCTGGGCAGGCAAGGATCGCCAATTATTGAGACTAGTGAACTAGCTATAATTTTGTTTATGACCCATAGAATGAATTGCCTCAGGTAATTTATTTTGTGTATTTGTTTTATTATACAGTCCTGATCAAAAGTTTAAGACCACTTGAAAAATGGCAAAAAATCATATTTAGCATGGCTGGATCTTAAAGGGCTTCTGTCACCCCACTAAACACATTTTTTATTTTTTTTTGTGTACTTATAATCCCTATCCTGCGATATATCTATACATTCTATTATTAATCATTATCGTTCAGTAGATATGTCAAAAAACGTACTTTTATAATATGCTAATTACCTGTCTACCAGCAAGTAGGGCGTCTACTTGCTGGTAGCAGCCGCAAAAAACCGCCCCCTCCTCCTGTTGATTGACAGGGCCAGCCGCGATCTCCTCCTCCGACTGGCCCTGTCAGCATTTCAAAAATCGCGCGCCTGTGTTGATTCGGCGCAGGCGCTCTGAGATACGGAGGCTCGCCTCCTCAGCACTCCCTCAGTCTTCTCTTTCGGTGACGTCATCGGCGCAGGTGCACTGAGGGAGTGCTGAGGAGGCTCGCCTCCTTATCTCAGAGCGCATGCGCCGAATCAACACAGGCGCGCGATTTTTGAAATGCTGACAGGGCCAGTCGGAGGAGGAGATCGCGGCTGGCCCTGTCAATCAACAGGAGGAGGGGGCGGTTTTTTGCGGCTGCTACCAGCAAGTAGACACCCTACTTGCTGGTAGACAGGTAATTAGCATATTATAAAAGTACGTTTTTTTACATATCTACTGAACGAAAATGATTAATAACATAATGTATAGATATATCGCAGGATAGGGATTATAAGTACACAAAAAAAAAAAATATGAGTTTAGTGGGGTGACAGAAGCCCTTTAACAAGGTTCCAAGTAGAGCTTCAACATGCAACAAGATGAAATAGGAGTGAGACGAAACATTTTTTGAGCATTCAATTTAATGAAAACAACGAATAAACTGAAACAGGCTGTTTTTCAGCTGATCAAAAGTTTAGGACCACACCTCCAAAAAAAAAAAAAATAAACCCCCCAAAACAGAAATCCAACTTCCAAACAGGAACTCAGTAATGAGTAGCTCCGCCGTTATTGTTTATCACTTCCAAAATTCGTTTCGGCATGCTTGATGCAAGCGTTTCCATCAGGTGAGTGGGAACATTTCTCCAAGTGGTGAAGACGGCCGCACGAAAGCCATCTACTGTCTGGAACTGTTGTCCATTTTTGTAAACTTCCCTTGCCATCCATCCCCAAAGATTCTCAATTGGATTTAGATCAGGGGATCATGCAGGATGGGCCAAAAGAGTGATGTTATTCTCCTGGAAGAAGTCCCTTGTCCTGCGGGCATTGTGTACTGTAGCGTTGTCCTGTTGAAAAACCCAGTTGTTACCACACAGACGAGGGCCCTCAGTCATGAGGAATGCTCTCTGTAACATCTGGACATAGCCAGCGGCCTTTTGACACCCCTGCACTTCCTGAAGCTCCATTGTTCCACTGAAGGAAAAAGCACCCCAGACCATTATGGTGCCCCCTCCACTGTGGCGCGTAGAAAACATCTCAGGTGGGATCTGCTTGTCATGCCAGTAACGTTGGAAACCATCAGGACCATCAAGGTTAATTTTATTCTCATCAGAGAATAAAACTTTCTTCCACCTTTGAATGTCCCATGTTTGGTGATCTCTTGCAAAGTCCAAACGATCCGTTCTGTGGTGTTCAAGGAGACGAGGTCTTTGAAGACGTTTTTTTGTTTTTGAAGCCCTTCAGTCTCAGATGCAGTCTGCACCAGTAAGGGCCTTAATTTGGGTCGAGGATCATCCAGTGTCTTGATGGACAGCCAATTGGATCCTCTGGCTCAGTGCTGCAAAATTTTTTTTGGGTCTTCCACTTGACTTTTTTGTTCCATAACCCTCAGGATCATTTAAGAAATTCCAAAAGACTGTCTTACTGCGTCCCACCTCAGCAGCGATGGCGCGCTGTGAGAGACCCTGGTTATGCAGTTCAACAACCCGACCACGTTCAAAAAGGGAGAGTTTTTTTGCCTTTGCCATCACAATGTGTGACTACCTGACAGAAAATGACAATGAATCCACATCTTTGCACAGATTTGGCCTTTTAAAGGCATGTGGTCCTAAAATTTGGATCAGCTGAAAAAAACCCTGTTTTAGTTTAATCGTTATTTTCAATTAATTGAATGCTCAAAAAATGTTTTGTCTCACTCCCATTTCTTCTTGTTGCATGTTGAATCTCTACTTGGAACCTTGTTAAGATCCAACAATGTAAAATGATTTTTTGCCATTTTTCACGTGGTCTTAAACTTTTGATCAGGACTGTATGACAATTAGGCACTTAATAAAATATTTCAAACCATGAATTGGGACATGTTTTAATATGGAGCTCAGGATTAAGGCTGAGTTCACACGGGCGTTGCGGGAAAAGGTGCGGGTGCGTTGAGGGAACATGCGCGATTTTTCAGCGCGAGCGCTATTTTAATATGCATTCTGTATTCAGAATGCTATTATTTTCCCTTATAACCAAGTTATAAGGGAAAATAATAATGATCGGGTCTCCACCCCGATCGTCTCCTAGTAACTGTGCGTGAAAATCGCACCGCATCCGCACTTGCTTGCGGATGCTTGCGATTTTCACGCAGCCCCATTCACTTCTATGGGGCCTGCGTTACGTGGAAAACGCACAATATAGAGCCTGCTGCGATTTTCATGCAACGCATAAGTGATGCGTGAAAATCACAGCTCATGTGCACAGCCCCATAGAAATGAATGGGTCCAGATTCAGTTCGGGTGCAATGCGTTCACCTCCTGCATTGCCCCCGCGCGGAATACTCGCCCGTGTGAACTCAGCCTAAGTCAGACGTTACCTCTAAAATCTTGGCTGGAAGCTTGAAATAAAGCAAAGTGCAAATCAAGTGGAAGTTGTCTGGTAGGTTCAGTTTTGTTAGTGCCTGAACCCAATGTGATTACAACATACAGTATATTAAAGGGGTTTTCCGTGATTTTAATATTGATGACCTCTGCTGATTAGCTGGTTGAAGAGAACGCCGCTCTCTGTGTGAGCACATCCTTCCCTTCATTGTTTACTTGCTCACTGTTGACATTGCACTTCAATGGGACAGCTCCTTACTATTGAAGTGTATGGGAATGATAGAAGTTAATGGGATGGCTTCTTGTAAGTACACTCTCCCACCGCTGCAATGTTGACAGCGAGCAGGTAAACAATTAAGGGAAGGCAGTTCTGGCACAGCACGTGGCCTTCTCTTCAACCAGCTGATCTGTGGTGGTATCCTGAGGACAGGTCATCAATATTAAAATCCTGGAAAACGCCTGTGTTGAAGGCTGCCGGAATAAATGTAGGACATGTCGTAGTTTTATTCCGGCAGCCTCTCGCTGTGCTCTGCCGTGCCTCGCCGGAACTCTGCCCCCGCCCCCGCCCCTATTATAGTCAATGGGGACCGAGCGACAGTCCAAAGGCACACTGTCACTAGCGGCAGGACGGATCCGACAGGCTGTTCACCCGACAGAACAGTCTGCCGGAGGTCCGTACGCTAGTGTGAAAGTAGCCTAAGTAGTAGCATGCAATGGTGATTTCCTCATCGCAAATAATTTACCGAAACAAAAGCCAACACCAGTGGTGGGTATACCCTCACAAAAAATGTCAATGTTTCAATAACTTGTCATGTGGCCTTGAGCATCAATTACAGCTTGACAACGATGTCTCATGCTGTTCACAAGTCGACTTATTGTCTGCTGATTTTCAGTAATGAACATATCTAGATCCCGCTCAGCAATTAGGGGGATAGAGAAGAAAGAAGGGGCGCACAATAGAGTAGTATGTTTAATAAATTTTAAAGCAAAGTGCGATATTTGGAGGCTCACCTGATAAGGTTGTGATAAAGATAGGCACAACCCTATTTTAGACCTATGTCCAGTCCTCCAAAGGATACTTGTAATGAAGAGGGTTTTGCTATGGCGCAAATTCACTGGTAGAATTTGCGCCAAATCAAATTCTTCTTTATTTGAAGATGGCACGTAAATAAAAACAACTCGTTTCGGGAACAAACCGTTTCCTTTCATCAGGTTTTTCAGAACAAGGCTACATGCACACGACCGTTCCGTTTTTTGCGGTCCTCCCGTGTGCCTTCCGCAATTAACAGAACGGGCGGCCGTCAATATAAATGCCTATTCTTGTCCGCAAAACGCGGACAAGAATAGGACATGTTATATTTTTTTTAGCGGGGCCGCGGAACGGAGCAACAGATGCGGACAGCACACAGAGTGCTGGCCGCATCTTTTGCGGCCCCATTGAAGTGAATGGGTCTGCATCTAAGCTGCCAAAACAAACAAATTAAAACAAAGAGTTATGCAGGGGATTGACAGAGGGGCACATTGTAAAGTAACCCAGATCATTGTTCCTTCAAAACGAGTCTTTTAATACGTAAAAATTAGACAGAAAAGGGAATCACATGATTATTCTGGTCCTGGTCACGTGACCACAACACAGGCGGTCATGTGGCCATGTATATTATGGGAAGTGAGGGAGCGCATGCGCTGAAAAAGAGGCTGGGATGGTCAGTGAATAAAGCTCCGGCTCGCAGTGATGGGAAAGTCACGTGACTGGAAAAGTCACGTGACTGGAAAAGTCACGTGACCGCAATTACCACGGTCACGTGACCCGTTGCCATACCACTGAGGAAGCCAGGGCCGTCGTGCGCTTCAGGAGGAGGACGACAGCGGAGGGGAGTGGCCTGAGGCTTGGGAATATGTGTGAAAGGAGAGCATTCTTAGGGTACTATGTTAATTAAGTGAATAGATCTGATCCCATAGGTTTTCAATGGGATTCAGGTCTGGAGAAAGTGTAGGCCACTCCATTTGAGGTACCCCAGTCTCCAGCAGCCGTTCCCTAATGATGTGCCCCTCCCCAGTATTAAAATAATTTGGTGGCGCAGTGCGGGCCCCCCCCCCCCCCCCCCAGTTCCATAAAATGCGGCATGCACGCATTTTATGGCTTTTTGGGGGTTTCATTTTTTTTACGCGTGGGATATAGAGTATCGCAATACTTTTATGGTATCGAAAACAAATCTAAATTTTGGTATTGAAACAACCCTAGATGTGACCTTGATGAGCTGGCACATTGGCGTCCATGAAGATGAAATTAGGCCTGTGTTGTTCATGCAGAGGCACAATCACTGCTTTAATGCTGTTATTTAAAGGATAACGGTCACATTTAGACCCTAATTTCAATCTTCATATATGTAGTTACTAATGACATGATATTCCAGAATCGGTTACTATTAGACTGACTTACCCCATATTTAATAAGATTCAGCCCTTGGCAACCAGTCTGCATAAAACTGCAATTTCACTATTCAGTTAAGATGGCCGCCACTGCCCTCACCCTGAGGCTAATCCCGCCTGCCCTCATTAGCCAGTAACAATACCCACCGAAAAAAAGTGTCAGTAACCAGAGCCCTCCCCCCTAAATGGTTAATCTCCTGCAGCACAAAGGGGTCCTCTTACCACATGTTGCTTTCATTTATACACTGAGCAGATGGCAGATCTCCCTTCCCTGGTCTGCGCTGCTTCCACTCTGCATCCTCCAGCTCTGCTGAGTGAGGGAGCGTCTGCCAAGTGCAGGGACAGGGAGAAGTGCACACAGCCCAGGCACTGTTATCAGCTTCTGGGGAGGACCTGGCTTTAATCATTTACTTACAGTCCCTGGCTGTCTGTAATGTGACCTTGCACGCAGCGGACTTCAACAGATAGACGGACCATGCCTAGCAACCCTATTTTAAGCACAGGTAAAAGTAGGCAGTACAGGGAACAAAAATGTGGAATTAAGGGGTAATTGAATACACAGTGAAAAGTTGAAATAGGGCCACCAAGGTGATATTATTAATCACCACAATCCAATACTAAAAAATAAAAATAAAATACGACAGTTATCCTTTAAGTAGTATGGGCTTGTCACTGTACCATTCACAAAGTGTAGGGCAGTTCTGTTTTGACTAGACACATCTAACCGTACTGTAACATCACCACCAAATGCTCGTCTGGTGACAATAGTGGCTGATGCACAGCGCTCTCCTTGATGTCTCCAACATTGTTGGTGGCCATCATTTCTGTTCAGCGTGAATCGACTCATCAGTGATCATCACTGAGGCCCACTCGTCCCTCGTCCAACATGGATGCTCCCTGGCCCATGCAAGACGATGACGCCTGTCTGTGGTCAGGTACTCTTGCAGGTCATCTAGCATGCAGACCATGCTGATGTAAATGCTTTTAATGGTCTGACTTGACACTTGGGTGCCTCTTACCTCCCTTAAATGTGCCTGGAGTTGTGTGGCATTCATCATCCGGTTCCGTCGTCAAATGGTATAAATCAATGTAATGGTAGGCACAATATAAACTATATGTAGTGCTATAGTATTGTTTGTATTATGGTGCATACACAGTATCATGTCTATTGCTATATGTAGCAATTATAAGATTATATTTTTGAATTGCTACTAAGCAGAAATAAATTTAGGGAAGTCGAATTACGTTTCAGAAATGTAATGAATTTTTTAAAGTGTGGCATGATACAACACTATCCTTTACCTAACCACGCACCTCAGGCATGAACTAATCCCAGCTTTGGGAACACCCTCTGTTGTGCTAAAGATTGCAACACAAGATTTTGGAGAATGTTGTAGTTCCTCAGCTTAGAGACAGTTTCCCTGAATTGTCTGCCCTCAGGATATTATTATATTAGCAAGAGAACATATTCGAGAAGCACATTGATTTCATATTCCAAGCAGTTTTCTAGCGCTATAGATAGTTACCTACAGTATTTTGACATTACAGCAGTGTGCACACATCTAACATTTGAATTGGTTTTGTCTAATATAGTAATTATTGAGAAAGCAGATTTAAATAAAATAACAAACGCGTCTAAGGCTACTTTCACACCAGCCTTTTCAATTCCGCTATCGAGATCCGTGATAGGATCTCAATAGCGGAGGAAAACGCTTCAGTTTTGTCCCCATTCTTTGTCAACTGAACAAAACTGAATGCACCAAAATGCATTCCATTCCGTTTGGTTGCGCTCCCATCACGGACAGAATAACACTGCAAGCAGTGTTTTTCTGTCCACGATGTCATGCGGAGCAAGACGAATCTGTCCTGACACACAATGTAAGTCAATGGGGACTGATCCATTTTCTGTGACACAATTGAAAACGGACCTGTCCCCCATTGACTTTCAATGGTTTTCAAGATTGATCCGTCATGGCTATATAAGACATAATACAACCGGATCCGTTCATGACGGATGAAGGCGGTTTTATTATTGTAACGGAAACGTTTTTGCAGATACATGACGGATCTGCAAAAAACACTATTGTGAAATTATCCTAAGATCTGAACAATTTTAAATTCTTTACCTTTGTTAAAAAAAAATTAACAATGTCTAACCATTTTCTCCCATCACCCACAATGATATAGCATGCATTTTATTATGCCCTCCAGTCGCTGCTGCAGAACTTGATGGCATTATGGACAAAATGTTATTGTAGCCTACAGCAGATGGATGACAGTTGGGCCTAGAGCCCTGCCTCCACTTGATCTGTAGAAATCACTGCCTCAGTTAGCTTCTCCCGAACTCTAAACATAAGGCTACTTTCACACTTGCGTTCGGGTTTCCGCTTGTGAGTTCCGTTTGAAGGCTCTAAGAAGCGGCCCCGAACGGATCCGTACAGCCCCAATGCATTCTGAGTGGATGCGAATCCGTTTAGAATGCATCAGTATGGTACCGTTTGGCCTCCGTTCCGCTCAGCAGGCGGACACCTAAACGCAGCTTGCAGCGTTCGGGTGTCCGCCTGGCCGTGCGGAGCCAAACGGATCCGTCCTGACTTACAATGAAAGTCAATGGGGACGGATCCGTTTGACGTTGACACAATATGGTGCAATTGCAAACGGATCCGTCTCCCATTGACTTTCAATGTAAAGTCAGAAGTCCCTATTAATATACCATCGGATCGGAGTTTTCTCCAATCCGATGGTATATTTTAACTTGAAGCGTCCCCATCACCATGGGAACGCCTCTATGTTAGAATTATACCATCGGATTTGAGTTAGATCGTGAAACTCAGATCCGAAAGTATATTCTAACACAGAGGCGTTCCCATAGTGATGGGGACACTTCAAGTTAGAATATACTGAGAACTGTGTAATAGCTGCCCCCTGCTGCCTGGCAGCACCTGATCTCTTACAGGGGGCTGTGATCCGCACAATTAACCTCCTCAGGTGCCGCACCTGAGGGGTTAATTGTGCGTATCATAGCCCCCTGTAAGAGATTAGGTGCTGCCAGGCAGCAGGGGCCAGACCCCCCTCCCTCCCCAGTTTTAAATTCATTTGTGGCCAGTGCGGCCCCCCCTCCCTCCCCAGTACTATATTCATTGGTGGCCAGTGCGGCCCCCCTCCCTCCCCAGTATTATATTCATTGGTGGCCAGTGCTGCCTCCCCTCTCCCCCCCCCCCCCCCCCCAATTAAAATCACCCCCCCATCATTGGTGGCAGCGGAGATTTCCGATCGGAGTCCCAGTTTAATCGCTGGGGCTCTGATCGGTTACCATGGCAGCCAAGACGCTACTGCAGTCCTGGCTGCCATGGTTACTTAGCAATTTTAGAAGCATACTTACCTGCAATGTCTGTGACCGGCGGGGCGCTCCTCCTACTGGTAAGTGAAAGGTCGGTTCTGAACGGATGCAAGCGTTTGCATTATAGGAGCAGATCCGTCTGTGCAGACACCAGACGGATCTGCTCCAAACGCAAGTGTGAAAGTAGCTTTGTAGACCACATATAACTGCTTTTAGTTCCACAGCTCCCAAAAATTTGGCAGAAAATTCTGTCTCCAATTAAGCTAACAAGTAGTTGGTACAAAATCAGAGAAAAGTGTCTAGCCTTGTACCAGATCTATCATCCTGCCCGAGCCATTGTAATAACTAGTTCATGCCTAGACAACCTGTCTAAGTTTATGCCATCATTCGCTTAGAAAATATGCACCAGCATATTAAAAATCTTTTTCTGATGGTGGGGCATGGGAATGAAAAGAAAACAAGTCTGCAATTGTTTTATTGGATTTTTATTTTACAGCATTAAAGTGGTTTTATCCTGATAACATATTCTCATTATAGTTAATCAATAGTGGGGGTCCAACAAAAGTCCCCCACCGATTAGCTGTTTGAGGAGGCCATAGTGTTCTAGTGAGCACGGTGGCCTTCTCTTTGCTTAACCTAGGCAAGTGACGTCTAGTGGTCTAGGCAAAGCTTAGTCCTATTCAAGTGAATGGGGCTAAGCTGCGATACCAAGCACAGCCGCTATACGGAGTACGGCACTGTGCTTGGTAAACTGTGAGCGGACAGAGGCGCTCTTCAGATTGCTGATAGGTTCTGGACTCCCATCAGATTCTGATGACCTATGCTGAAGATGGGTCTTCAGTATAAAATAGTTGGAAAATTCCTTTAAAGATATGGTATAAATGACATGTTAACTATTTTCCTGGGTTGATTTACAATTACACCAAATTGATATTTTATTTTTCTGTTTTACCACTTGCGTGATTTCCTGTCAGGGTTAATGCACAGGAACATGTGCTGGCCGTGCCTATATTGCAGTCCACAACCAGCCATGTGCGCACCGTATCACAGATGCAGACACGTTAACTTAAATGGGTGTGAAAGGCCATGGAAACACTAAAGAGTGCTTCCGTGGCATTTTGGCTTGAGAGAACAAGCAAAATTTTTTTTGCAGTGCAGACGGATCTTGGGCCCATTCAAGTTGAGGAGGTCTGTATCCGCCAGTACAGGCCATACGAATGGTGCCCATGCATTATGAACTGCAATTTGCGGTCCCCAATGCAAGGCATGGGCAGCACATGTTCGTGTGCATGAGCCCTTGCGAACACTGCTCGTTTCTCAGGATCGCACAGCATGATAATGATTTGCAATGCTGTGTCTCATAGCCTGACCTTGCGTATACAGAATTATACTGACATAATACGTCCATATAATTCTGTAGAAACAAGGTAATGCAGAGACACACAGCATTAGAAATCATTATAATGCTGTGCAATCTTGTGAAACAAGCAGTGTGCAGAACGGGAAATCACACTCCAACACGGTGTGTTTTTTATTTCACTGGACACACTCGTCTGAAAGAGGCCTAATAATGCATTTGTTTTATAGCATGGGTCATTAGGGAGATGCCTACTATGCTTTATTGGTAACGCCATGTAAGCGGTCATTCAGGGCAGTCATATTTGAGAGTAGCTCACTATTATAGAAAAGCATAATAAAAGTTAATAATGCATTTAGATGTACCCCAAAATTGCTGACTTGGCAAAAAAACAAGCCCTCATACAGCTACACTGATAGAATAATTGTTATGGCTCTTGGAATACAGCAGCAGTATGTAACTTTAGTAAAACATAAAATAACTATAATATAATATATCCCCTAGACTTAAATTTAGTATGTTTTCTATTCTCGTAATAGACCTCACATTTATAGGTAAAATTGAGGGGAGGAAGTCACGTGAATGAAATCAGCACTGCAGTTACCAGCTCAGTCCACTCCGACACGTACAGGTGTCAAACTCCCGCTGACCAGATATCGATGGCCTATCCTCAGGCCATCAATATAAAAGGACCGGAACCTCTTTAATGACAAGTAAAGACACTGGGATTGTTACACATTACAGAATGTGTAAATGTTCAGTGTGCATTATACTTACCTCTACTTAAAGGGTTTGGCCACTTTTGGGTTCCTGTTGACAAGTGTGTTTATTAGGGGACTATACACTGCGTGCAGAATTATTAGGCAAATGAGTATTTTGACCACATCATCCTCTTTATGCATGTTGTCTTACTCCAAGCTGTATAGGCTCGAAAGCCTACTACCAATTAAGCATATTAGGTGATGTGCATCTCTGTAATGAGAAGGGGTGTGGTCTAATGACATCAACACCCTATATTAGGTGTGCATAATTATTAGGCAACTTCCTTTCCTTTGGCAAAATGGGTCAAAAGAAGGACTTGACAGGCTCAGAAAAGTCAAAAATAGTGAGATATCTTGCAGAGGGATGCAGCTTTCTTAAAATTGCAAAGCTTCTGAAGCGTGATCATCGAACAATCAAGCGCTTCATTCAAAATAGTCAAGAGGGTCGCAAGAAGCGTGTGGAAAAACCAAGGCGCAAAATAACTGCCCATGAACTGAGAAAAGTCAAGCGTGCAGCTGCCAAGATGCCACTTGCCACCAGTTTGGCCATATTTCAGAGCTGCAACATCACTGGAGTGCCCAAAAGCACAAGGTGTGCAATACTCAGAGACATGGCCAAGGTAAGAAAGGCTGAAAGACGACCACCACTGAACAAGACACACAAGCTGAAACGTCAAGACTGGGCCAAGAAATATCTCAAGACTGATTTTTCTAAGGTTTTATGGACTGATGAAATGAGAGTGAGTCTTGATGGGCCAGATGGATGGGCCCGTGGCTGGATTGGTAAAGGGCAGAGAGCTCCAGTCCGACTCAGACGCCAGCAAGGTGGAGGTGGAGTACTGGTTTGGGCTGGTATCATCAAAGATGAGCTTGTGGGGCCTTTTCGGGTTGAGGATGGAGTCAAGCTCAACTCCCAGTCCTACTGCCAGTTTCTGGAAGACACCTTCTTCAAGCAGTGGTACAGGAAGAAGTCTGCATCCTTCAAGAAAAACATGATTTTCATGCAGGACAATGCTCCATCACACGCGTCTAAGTACTCCACAGCGTGGCTGGCAAGATAGGGCATAAAAGAAGAAAGTCTAATGACATGGCCTCCTTGTTCACCTGATCTGAACCCCATTGAGAACCTGTGGTCCATCATCAAATGTGAGATTTACAAGGAGGGAAAACAGTACACCTCTCTGAACAGTGTCTGGGAGGCTGTGGTTGCTGCTGCACGCAATGTTGATGGTGAACAGATCAAAACACTGACAGAATCCATGGATGGCAGGCTTTTGAGTGTCCTTGCAAAGAAAGGTGGCTATATTGGTCACTGATTTGTTTTTGTTTTGTTTTTGAATGTCAGAAATGTATATTTGTGAATGTTGAGATGTTATATTGGTTTCACTGGTAAAAATAAATAATTGAAATGGGTATATATTTGTTTTTTGTTACGTTGCCTAATAATCATGCACAGTAATAGTCACCTGCACACACAGATATCCCCCTAAAATAGCTAAAACTAAAAACAAACTAAAAACTACTTCCAAAAATATTCAGCTTTGATATTAATGAGTTTTTTGGGTTCATTGAGAACATGGTTGTTGTTCAATAATAAAATTAATCCTCAAAAATACAACTTGCCTAATAATTCTGCACTCCCTGTATAGCACTTACTAATAGAGCCTTTGTTGACATTGTGCTCCATGCTCTATATTTGTATAAGTCATTCCCCCTTGTTGGCCTTTTGTTCTGTCCACACAGAGGTCCTGTCCACTCATGGGACCGGGCAAATCACTTCCATGTGATGTCTCCTTCATCCATATACGCTGCACCTGCTACAGGTATCTGCACTTGCACTGTTTAGTACAGGTGCAATGTGTTTGAATGGAGCAGGCTGAGTGATGTCTGGTCACATGAGCTTCCAACAGCGGCCATCTTAAGGACAGGAACTCAGGACAAAATATATAGCATATGGCACAGAATATCAACACAGGCGATGTTAGTAAGTGCCATTTATTTGCCTTACACATTGGTCACCAGTAACTGGAAGTGGCCAACGCCTTTAACTGTGCAAAGATGTGAAGACGTGGTGACTCTTTTTCTTAGAGATTTGGTGGGCATGCTTTCACTGGTGCAGAAAAGAAACGCCTCTGCCTATATCACATGATCATTATCTCTGTGATCTACATATAGGACACAAGAATGTTCTCTATTGTTGCTGTAATCCTAGAAATGATGGTAAAATATTGTTTACTGATGTATTGTAATGATTTCCGGGGTTCAGTCTTGCCTATGGCATTTACATTACAGTACATGCACTTCATCAGTACCTGAAACAACAAGCTGCTTCCAACCTTTTCTGAATTCAAGTTTGGACAGAGACGGCTCACATTCAGCTTGATGTAAGAATGCAGATTTCCACTCATTTCTTGGCACACACACACAAGCGTTGACATTTTCAGTAGTACCTGTTTAATTTTCTTAGTGACTAACGGGCACTTAATGACATTTCATTAAAAAAATGTTGATATTCTTCTAATAAAAGCTGTAAATGATACAGAGCCCCTGTGATCTGTGAGATAATTAAACCTTAAGCAGGGTGTATGTGTTTGTGTAGGCGTCTTTCTAAAGCGATGGTTTGTTGCAGGAGTTGCCACCAGGGGTCGCCATTTCCTCATGGGGTGTACTTTAGGTAAAATGAGTTCTCATTCATCTTGATCCCTAATGCACAGTTTGTTATAATGGAATAATGCTACTTTTAGATGTACTGTATAATAAATGGCTTTAGAAATATATATATATATATATATATATATATATATATATATATATATATATTATTTTTTTACCAGTTGATATTTGATAAGCAGTGTAAATGTCCTTAGATGAGGTTATGAACAAATACATTTTTCCCCTAAACTTGCTGGAATATCATATTGCAACTATTCAGTGTCACATGTTTGTCTTTTATTTTTGCATTTTGTTGCAGATGGCCCTATTAAATCATTGGAGTAGCGAAGACAGATCACATCTGGAAGAAGGCATCAGGCTTTTACGAAGGACAAGGCGGAACAAAGGCAGCGAAGGCTCTGAGAGTAAGTGTTGCTTTTACTCCAGGGCTTCATATCTTTAAAGGATAAAAAGAAAATGGAAAGGGATAGGAGTTATATAAGGATACTTCAGGTAAGATTGTGTCATTTTCCATTTAGTCTTCTACTTCGCAGAATAAAAATCAGGATGTTGGTAGGATAAAATTCCTCTGAGGCCTTTATATATGTATATTTTTAATTGAACTCTTATTTTTTTCATGTTTTTGCAACACATATATTTTTTTAGAGTATTTTTTTTATAGTGCAGTTATTTGCTGTCAACAGCCGATCTAACCACCACTGTGTCTCTATGACATAGAAGTCTACGCTGTAAAACCATTAATCCAGCTGTTAACTGCTGATATATAGTACTAGGGCCCGTATAACTGGTTAGACAGTAACGCTGAAGACCTGATGTTCTGTCTTCATACGTGTTCACACAGTGTGCAGTCTGACATTCAGCATAAACCATTCCTGTCTTCCAAATAAGAGGACTGTTCTTTGTAGTCTAACTTGTTTATTGGTGAGCAGGTTGTACTCTCTGCGCGATGCACGTGAGTGAGAGATTGTACAAGTGTGTGATTGATTGATTGGTAAAACAGGATTGTTGATTGGTAAAACTACAAGAATACAAATAGCATGTATAAGTAGAAAGCATGAATAGCATGTACTATAACATTAACAGTCATCAGTGAAAGCACATGGTAAAATGGCTGTCTGTACATAAGATTACATGTCTATCTAACAGTAGTAACAACTCCCCGAGTAACAGTTATAACTAACTAAACAGCTCTGCATAACATAATATCCCTGAAACAAAGGTAGATCTCTCACCAGATATGATTTTACAAGGATGGTGGAGTTTGAGAAGGAGACATGCATAGGACAGCTCTCTACTATGTCCTGAGGATTGGAGATTTCTCTTTCCTAGAATGCTTTGCACTCCCACAATGCTCTGCATCACCCACAATGCAGCAGTCTTTGTAACAAGAAAAACAAAGTGTAATACAATTTAACGCCGCTAGATGGTACTATAAGCACATTAATCACTACAGAAATACAAAACTCTGGCAGATGTGATCTTTATTGATTCTCAAACTCTGCTGGCAGAAAACTCCCCATCTGGCGTAAACAGACACCACCACTAGGTCCTTCAGGTGAAAACAATAAAACAAGCTCTGTTACTGGCCTAATAGCTTACACTCGCCAAACTTCCGAATCTTGACCTTGGCCTTGCATACGCTCCCATCCTTGCTTGGGAATGTGTTGGTGATGAGGCCCAGTGACCACTCGCTCCGGTGCGACTGGCTGTCTTTCACGAGCACAGCATCCCCAGGTCTGATGTTAGGCTTCTTAGTTTGCCACTTCCTTCTTGATTGTAAGGTAGAGAGATACTGCTTCCTCCACCTGTCCCAGAAGACATTACAAAGACTTTGCACCTGCCTCCATTGCCATCTATAGAGGTCTTTGTCATTAAATTCTCAAAGAGGAGCATTCGGGGTGCTGGTCTTTTGTGAGAGTAACATGGCAGTAGTGAGGATAGTCAAATCTTCACGGTCACTGAAAAGGGTAGTCAACGGTCTTGCATTCATGATTGCTGAGACTTCCGCCAAGAATGTGGTCAAACTTTCATGTGTGAGTCTCGTACTCCCGCATGAAGATTGAATCCAAGATTTTTCTTGCTATCCTTATCATCCTTTCCCAGACTCCGCCCATGTGAGAAGAATGAGGCTGTTTAAATATCCAGGTGCATCCTTGCTCATTTAGGTATCTTTCCATGTTGGCAGTTTCCAAGTTGGAAGGAATTTGAAGTTCTTTCACTGCTCCTACAAAATTTCTGCCTCTGTCCGAACGAATATGCTTCACGGGCCCTCTAATGGCAATAAACTTGAAGTGTCCATGGATTCGATCACTTCTATATGGACAGCTCTGCTGGACACACAATTAAACATGACCGCCCAGCGCTTTGCACTGGCGTGAATACCTCTAGTGTGCCGTGTAGCCACTGACTTAGGACCGAATACATCTAGACCAATGTTGGTGAAAAGAAGATCTGTACTGAGTCTCTTAGTTGGGAGACTGGCTCACAGGTAATGTCGATTTTGTAAGACTTAGCTATATGAACTAGACAGGCTATAGCACAAACAAGCGACATCCAGGTGGAAAACCTGTCGAAACAATGAGTTTTGAGTTGGTGGTCCGAATTCACCATACGTAGAACAGATATTTCAGGTCGGATTTCTTCATTGACATCTGGGTCTACCAATTCAAACGTGTCGGCTATGATACTGCAAGACGTTGAATACAGGAATGCAGGACCCGTAAACCATGTTGTGTCCTTAAGGTGGCTTGGTGCGACGTATCTAGCTGCGTGGTCTGCAGGATTATGGTGCGTGGGCATATAGTGCCACTGTTTAGGACAAGTGGATCTCCTGATCCTTGGTACCCGATTGCTGACATAGATGTAAAAGCATCTGGTTTCATTGCAAATATATCCTAGGACTACCTTGCTGTCCGTATAAAACTCGACTTCTTTGATTTCCAGGTTCATTCCTGATGTTATAGGTTCAGCCAACTCCACTGCAAGCACAGCAGCGCAGAGCTCCAGTCTGGGAATCGTGTGTTCACGGAGTGGCACCAGTTTGGTCTGGCTCATGACAAAACCTATATGGCAATGTTCTTTGACATCTATGGTCTTTAGGTATGCTATGGCAGCAATCGCCTTGACTGAAGCCTCACAGAAGATATATATAGTCCTTGTATCTTGACTTCAGGTAATGGCACGGAAGCATAGGGTCGTCACGTGAAGGCTGGACAAAGCTTCGAGAGACTTCTTCCAACCTGTCCACAGGTCCTTTTTCTCCGCGGGAAGCGGGTGATACCAATCAGACGTCTCTGTGGTGAAAACATCATTTTACCTTGGATGGTAACAGGCGCTACGAATCCCAGAGGATCATATAAGCTGTTTATGGTGGACATAACTCCTCTACCGACTCCCTTCCCATGCAGCGGAGCCTCAGTTTGCTCTGGGATTTAAAGGCAGACACATTCACCTTCCAAATCAGCAAGGAAGATGAATGTGTCTGCCTTTAAATCCCAGAGCAAACCGAGGCTCCGCTGCATGGGAAGGGAGTCGGTGCTAAGATCCAAGTCTTTTAGATCACTTGAATGGTCTTGGGATGAGAAGGCCTCCATTAACTCACGGCTGTTGGAGGTGATTTTGTGCAACCTCAGATTAGATAGAGCGAGAATCTCTTGAGCCCTCTTCAGGAGACAGGTTGTAGTCTCGTTCGTGGTTGTGGATTTCAAGCAGTCATCCACATAGAAGTCTTTTTCCACAAAGGACCTGACATCTGACCCATACTTTGCTTCACCCTCTTGAGCTGAATGTCTGAGACCGTAGATAGCGACTGCAGGGGAAGGACTGTTTCCGATGATGTGCACTCTCTGTTGCGGTACCAGAAGAACCTCAAGTAGTTTCTATGTTCTTTGATGAGGAAGCAGTGGAACATCTGTTGTATGTCTGCCATAAATGCTACGGAATCTCTGCGGAAGCGTAGAAGTACCTCCAGAAGTCTGTTGTTGAGGTCTGGAGCAGACAGTAAGACATCATTTAGTGAGACTCCTTCGCACCTGGCGCTTGAGTCAAATACTACTCGTATCTGTCCTGGTTTTTTAGGATGATACAGGCAGAATATGGGTAAGTACCAACACTACTTTGAGTCTTGGAGTGTGGGTGTCATTTCTGCGTGGTTGTTCTGTAATATTCTTTCCATGAAGGTAAAGAAATGTTCTCTCGTTTCTGGTGTCCTCTGAAGTTTGTGTTTGAGGGATATAAAGCGACTGTAGACAAGTTCTTTGTTGTTAGGTAACCTTTGTCTACGGGGTTTAAACTGTAAAGGTGCGACCCAGCTTTTTGACTTGTCTTTTACTATTCCTTGATCCATGATATCCAAGAACAGCCTGTCTTCTATGGACATTGCGACCCTGTTGTCTTCTCTTGTCCTGTGGAAGACTGTGCACCCTAAGTGATCTTGCTCACCATCACAGGCGTGGTCTTCACAGGAGGTATCTGTGAAAGGACAAGGCACAGGAGCGCTGTGTGAAAATTATCAGGAAACTGCTGTTACATGGCTGGAATAGGGAAGGACGATCATTCTCAAGTGTGTTGGTGAGCATACTGTTGACTGAGGTTGGCTTGTGTGCTCCTCTTAGACAGACGTCTCCCATGATGACCCATCCTAGGTCAAGTATCTGGGCGTATGGAGGGTTCTGGGGACCATTAATCTGTCCTCTAGCCTTCTGAACTTGTAGTATGTCTTCCAAGGAGTAAGACTATCGGGGCTTCTGGGTCCAGTTCCGGTATCAGGTGATGAGCTATACGCTTCAGGTGCGGGTGGTATGCTGTTACGTCTGGTATAGGTATCTCAGACCGGTTGTCAAGAATGTGATTGCACTCCAGTATGGTTTGCAGTGACAAGCAGGTCTGACCATCCACGGACTCTACCTTGTGCCGGTTGTCAAGAATGTGATTGCACTCCAGTATGGTTTGCAGTGACAAGCAGGTCTGACCATCCACGGACTCTACCTTGGAAGAAGACTGTATGGCAGCTGATGCAACCTTGTACGCAGGACTGCGTGTGTGATGGTTACTCTGTAAAGTCAGATCTACTATCGCTGGTTACTAGCATCTGTTTTACTGTTCTGTTTTCATACACGTTTACACAGTGTGCAGTCTCACATTCAGCATAAACCATTCCTGTCTTCCAAATAAGAAGACTGTTCTTTGTAGTCTAACTTGTTTATTGGTGAACAGTTTGTACTCTCTGCACTATGCGCGTGAGTGAGATTGTACATACATGCGATTTATTGGTAAAACAGGATTGTTGATTTGGTAAAACTACAAGAATACAAATAACATGTATAAGTATAAAGCATGAATAGCATGTACTATGACATTAACAGTCATCCGTGAAAGCATATGGTAAAATGGCTGCCTGTACATAAGATTACATATCTATCTAACAGTGGTAACAACTCCCTGAGTAACAGTTATAACTAACTAAACAGCTTTGCATAATATCCCTGAAACAAAGGTAGTTCTCTCACCAGATATTCTTTTACAAGGATGGTAGAGTTTGAGAAGGAGACATGCATAGGACATCTCTGTACCAGTGGCGTACTAAGGGGGATGGGGGGGGGGGGCGGTCCGCCGCGGGTGCCGCCTCTCGGGGGTGCCAGAAGCAATGAGCGCTTCTATCAATACAGATGGAAGCGCTCATAGCTGGATCCTGTCACTCACCGCTCAGCTCCCAGCGCTGCTCCTTCCCTCCTTCAGGCTGGCAGCGCTCTGAATGGTGAAGCAGGAAGACTTCTCCCCTCTCCACTATTCATCCTGCAGACACAGATCGCGCTGCCAGCCTGTGTGGGCGGCGCTTGCAGCCCGGAAATCTGCAAAAGATCCGCCCACACAGTGCTGCAGCACGATCTGTGCCAGCAGGGAAGAGATGTATGTGAGCTTCAGAAACTAGAGAAGGTGAGTAGTTACTGTGTTTTGATTTTTATTATTATTTTATACAGAGGAGGTAAAGAGGGCTTTATTACTATGGAGGGGGCACAGAGGACTTTATTACTATGGAGGGGGCACTGAGCATTACTACTATGGAGGGGGCACAGAGGGAATTTCCAATATGAAAGAGGCACAATGGGCATTTCTACTATTGAGGTGGCATAGAGTGAGAGGGCATTACTACAATGAAGGGGGCACAGAGGGAATTATTACTGTGAAGAGGGCACAGTGGGTATTACTGTGAAGAGGGCACAGTGGGTATTACTGTGAAGGGGGCACAGTGGGTATTACTGTGAAGGGGGCACAGTGGGTATTACTGTGAAGGGGGCACAGTGGGTATTACTGTGAAGGGGGCACAGTGGGTATTACTGTGAAGGGGGCACAGTGGGTATTACTGTGAAGGGGGCACAGTGGGTATTACTGTGAAGGGGGCACAATAGGAATTTTTACTATGGAGGGGGCACAGAGGGCATTACTAGCACTGGTAGACATTACTATTAAGGGGGCACAATGGGCATTATTGCTATGAAGGGAGCACAGTGGGCATTATTACTATGAAGGGAGCACAGTGGGCATTATTACTATGAAGGGAGCACAGTGGGCATTATTACTATGAAGGGAGCACAGTGGGCATTATTACTATGAAGGGGCACAGTGGGCATTATTACTATGAAGGGGGCACAATGGGGATTATTACTATGAAGGTGGACACAATAGGGATTATTAATGTGAAGGGGGCACAAAGAGGGCATAACTACTGTGAAAGGGGCACAGAGTGGGCATAACTACTGTGAGGGGGCATAATGTGGGCATAACTACTGTGAGAGGGCAAAATGTGGGCATAACTACTGTGAGGGGGCACACATCTGTACAAAACTACTGTGAAAGTTGTACAATGAGGACAATGCTACTCTGAGGGGGTAAAAATTATTTTTAAGTATTGGAGGGGGGGGGGGGGGGGGGGGCTGCCAGAGACCCTAGGCACGCCACTGCTCTGTACTGTGTCCTGAAGACTTCTCTTTCCCAGAATGCTTTGCACTCCCACAATGATCTGCACCACCCACAATGCAGCAGTCTTCGTAACAAGAAAAACAAAGTGTAATACAATTCAACACTGCTAGATGGTGCTATAACCACATTAACCCCCTTCCCAACTGCCATACAGCTATATACGTGCTATACATCAGGCAGCTTTTTAATCCAAGTGCTGCAAAACGCTAGGATTAAAGCTTCTGTCCCACTGCTGCTGTCACGGACCACCTACAGTGCAGTAATGCCGACAAGGGACCAATCAGAGTGGTCCCTTGCCGGAGATCGACCCGATTGGTCAGTCTGCACAGAGCCTGAAAATCAGGTAGTGTATTCTCCGTGCCCCCTGATCTGTAGGCCCCATCTGCCCCCCCTACATGGATCTGACCATCGTTTTGTTTTTTGCTTTAAAAATGCTATTATTGTATAAAACTTATGTAAAATAAAAAAAGTATACATATTAGGTATCGCCACATCCGTAACGATCTGCTCTATAAAAATGTCACATGACCTAACCCTTCAGGTGAATGCTGTAAAAATAAATAAATAAAAACTGTTCCAAAACAACCAATTTTTTGGTCACCTTGCCCCATAAAGTGTAATAATGAATGATCAAAAAATCCTATGTACCCAAAAATGGTACCAATAAAAACCTCAACTTTCTGCAAAAAAACAAGCCCCTGCACAAGATGATCGGCAGAAAAAAAATAAAAAATATGGCGTTCAGAAAATAAACACAAAAAATTATTTTTTCAAAAATGCTTTATGTAAAACTCAAACAAACAAAGTAGACATATTTGATATCATTGTGTCTATAGCAACCTGTTCTACCAAAATAGCACATGATCTACCCTGTCAGATGAATCTTGTAAAAAATAGTGCCAAAACAGCAATTTTTTTGAGTTGCCTTGCCTCACAAAAAACATAATATAGAGCAATAAAAAATCATATGTACTCCAAAATAGTACGTTTGTGATTTTTTTCATAAATAAAGGTGATGTATATTGACTCAAATTTATTACCGTATTTTTCGCCCTATAAGACGAAGAGATCCCCCCCCACTATCATAATGCCATCCACAGACCCCCCCATCATAATGCCATCCACAGATCCCCCATATAACAGTGCCATCCACAAATCCCCCATCCCATAACAGTGCATCATCCACAGATCCCCCATAATAGTGTCATGCACAGACCGCCATTAGTTCAAACCCACCAAAAGCACACCTTTTGGTTAAAAATATTTTTTTTCTTATTTTCCTCCACGTAGTGTTAATCATCATATCTAAACTGAATAATGATGCGCTCCCCCTGCTCCCCATGTTCTTACCGGTACACATGTCACGCTTCTGTACTAAGCACTAGCGGTTAGCAGGCATGCCGGGCGGCCGTAATTTACTGAGGTCACATGCCTGCTCAGCCTACTTTATGAATGAAGCAGGCAGAGCAGGCACGTGACCTCCGTGAGTTACGGCCGCCCGGCCTGCCTGCTAGCCGCTAGTGCTTACTACAGGAGCGTGACATGTGTACCGGTAAGCACATGGTGAGCAGTGGGAGCGCATCATTATTCAGTTTAGATATGATGATTAACACTACGTATAATACAGTACATACTGAGCGGCGGGGCCAGAGTACAGTGCCTGCACTGCCCCGCCGCTCTCCCCGCCTACTACAGTCTCTCCTCCCTCCTCACTAATACATCGCAGTCTGCGATGCTGCAGCATCGCAGACTGCGATGTAAATTGCCAGCATTCGCCCCATAAGACGCAGGGGCACTTTCCCCCACTTTTGGGGGGAAAAAGTGCGTCTTATGGGGCGAAAAATACGGTAATGTCATGAAGTACAATGTGTCACTAGAAAACAAAATTCTGAATGGCTTGGATAAGTAAAAGCGTTCCGATATTACCACATAAAGTGACACATGTCAGATTTGTAATTTTTGACCTGGACACTGGGGCATCAATGACCCTTGGTCATAAAAGGGTTAATCACTACAGAAATACCAAAACTTTGGCAGACGTGATCTTTAATGATTCTCAAACTCTGCTGGGAATAACACCTGATTTATTTAAATAAATACATATGTCTTACTCATTTATTTATTTCTGGATATTTACTGCACTGTATGCTAAAATTTAGGACTGGATGGGATGGTTGTTTCAAGTCTTAACTGTACATAATACTAAAATATGTCAGCTATTTTCTCAGTTTTAGGTCATAAGTTAAAAAATTTGCAGAATTTATAATTTATTGCATTTATCTGGTCTGTTATCTAAAATGCCCTAATAAGATCCCCTATTGAATCAGACACACAGGCTCCAAACACTGATACAAAAGAGGTTTTCCAGGGAGAACTGAGAACAAATTTACCAGAAAATGTTCTAAATAGAAAAAATTCATTATGAGCCTCCTTTGATTCCCTGCCACTGCCGTTCCAATTCTGCTTCATTTTTTTTCTCGCTGCTCTTTCTTCCTGATCGACATGACAGAAATACCATCAAAGGACCCACTCAGCCAAATCCTGTCCATAGCGGTGACCCTCCTCAGCCAGTCCTGGCATTTCCAGCATGTTGAGCAGAACAGGAAGTGGAAAGCAGTGGGGTCTGGAGAGGTATGGATCCATGAAGGAGAATTATACTGCTTTTTATTTTTTTTCTGCCACACCTCCCCCACTCTCCTTTTTTATTTTTTATTAAAGGGCTTTTTTTATTTTATTTTTTATTAAAGAGTTGTCTCACTTCACTAAATTGCATTTATCATGTAGACAAAGTTAATACAAGGCACTTACTAATGTATTGTTATTATCCATATTGCTTCCTTTGCTGGCTTGTTTCATTTTTCAATAACACTATACACTGCACGTTTCTTGGTTATGGCCACCTCTACAATCCAGCTGCGGTGGCCGTGCTTGCACACTATAGTAAAAACTGCTGGCTTCTCTGGTGGCTGGGACCATGGGAGAGTGCATAGGTCTGAATGTGCAGCAGCTCCCATCTTGTATCTGGGCTGCAGCGGTGGCCATAACCCCTGGATACGAGCAGTGTATAATGCAATGGAAAAATAAATTTATTCAGCAAAGAAGGCAATATGGACAATCACAATACATTAGTAAGTGCTTTGTATTAACATTGTCTACATGATAAATGCCATTTGAAGTGAGACATCTCCTTTATTTCACCCCTTTAACCACACTGGCCTTTGACAGTGTAGAGTGGCAGTACCTTTGGTGTGTGATGCAGAGGATGGGCGTAGGACGTGACTTTAATTTATTAATTGGCTAAAAATCTTATATCAGAACTCAAAGGCTAGCTTTTTAGTTAAGGGCTCATGCACACAAACATATATTGTTTCTGTGTCCATTCCGTTTTTTTGCAACCTGTATGCGAACCATTCACTTCAGTGGAGCCACAAAAAAAAATGAAATGACTCTGTGCATTACGTTTCCGTATGTCCGCATGTCCATTCCGCAAAAAAATAGAACATGTCCTATTATTGACTGCATAACGAACAAGGATATTATGGCCTGTTCTATTATGACCAAGCTGTTATGTTCCACAAATTGTGGAATGCACACAGTCGGCATTCGTATTTTTCGTTGATCCGTGTTTTACGGAATGCAAAATACATACTGTCGTGTGCATGAGCCGTTATGGTATAGAATCTTGGTTGGTTAGTTTGGGAAGAGGAGTGAGGCAAGGATGTCCTCTCTTCCCCCAGTTATTCACAATTGTGATAGAGCCCCTTGCTGTTATTATAAGCAAAAATTCCCATTTGGCAGGGTTTGGGGTAAGGGAAAACCAGGATAAAATAGCTATGTATGTGGATGATATGCTTTGTTTTCTTTAAAAAGTCAGAAGTGTCAGTAGGTTATCTAATCAAATAAATTTGGATTTGGATGGATATTTTAAATAAAAGTAAATTGGAATAATATCCCGATTTCGGGGTATTGGAGCCTAGATTAACCCCTTAAAGACCCGCGCCGTACATGTACGGCGCTGGTGGACATGACTTAAGGGCCAGCGCCGTACATGTACGGCGGGCTGATCGGGCAGGTGCAGGAGCTGCACCCGCCTTATCAGCGGCAGGCGTCCGGCAGTCACTGATAGCCGGACCCCTGCTGTATGTGCAGACTGTGGCACGTACAAAATCATTCCGGGTGCGGGGTGGCCATCGGGTCCCTGTGCTGCTGTGACTCGGACCCAATGGCAGGGAAGGAAGCCTGATGCCTTCCATGACAGCCTGTGAGATTCAGCCCCCTGGATCTCACAGGCAAGCTGGCTGAAGTGTATTACAGTGTGTAATACACTTACAGCCAATGCATCACAATACAGAAGTATTGTGATGCATTGTAAAGGAGATCAGACCCCCAAAGTTGAAGTCCCAGAGTGGGACAAAAGATAAAGTTTTCCCCCAAAAATTAAGTAAGAGAAAGAAAAAAGTGTTCTTTTCCCAAATAAAAGTAAAAAAAAATTGAAAAAGTAAAGTAGACATATTAGGTATTGGCGCGTCAGTATCGACTGGTTCTATAAAAATATCACAAGACCTAACCCATCAGGTGAATACCGTCAAATAAAATAAAATAAAAACTATGTAAAAAAAACTTACATCACAAAAAGTGTAATACCAAGCAATCAAAAAGTCATATCCACCCTAAAATAGTACCAATCAAACCGTCATCTCATACTGAAAAGTGATATAAATTTAAAGAACGTAGAGATATTTGGTATTGTCGCGTCCATAACAACCTGCTCTATAAAAATACCACATGATCTAACCTGTCAGATGAACATTGTAAAAAAAATAATAATAATTTTTTAAATGCCAAAACAGCTATTTTTTGGTACCTTGCCTCACAAAAAGTGTAATATAGAGCAAAAAAAAAATCATATGTACCCTAAAATAGTACCAACAAAACTGCCACCTTATCCCGTAGTTTCCAAAATGGGGTCTTTTTTGGAGTTTCTACTCTAGGGGTGCATCAGGGGGTCTTCAAATGTGACATGACAACTTAAAATGAGCCCAGTGAAATCTGCCCTCCAGAAACCATATGGCATTTCTTTCCTTCTGCCCCCTGCCATGTGCATGTACAGCAGTTTACGACCACATGTGGGGTGTTTCTGTAAACTACAGAATCAGGGCAATAAATATTGAGTTTTGTTTGGCTGTTAACCCTTGCTTTGTTACTGGAAAAATGGATTAAAATGGAAAATCTGCCAAAAAAGTGAAATTCAGAAATTTCATATCCATTTTCAATTAATTCTTGTGGAACACCTAAAGGGTTAAGAAAGTTTGTGAAATCCGTTTTGAATACCTTGAGAGGTGTAATTACAAAAATGGGGCCATTTTATGGGTGGTTTATATTATGTAAGCCTCACAAAGTGACTTCAGACCCGAACTGGTCCTTAAAAAGTGGTTTTGGAAAACTTCTAAGCCTTCTAACGTCCCAAAAAAAAGAAAATGTAATTTACAAAATGATCCAAAAATGAAGTAGACATATGGGAAATGTAAAGTAATAACTATTTTAGGAGGTATTGCTATCTGTTTTAAAAGCGGAGAAATAGAAATTTAGAAAATTGTGAATATTTTGACTCAAATGTACCACAGTCATAAAGTACAATATGTGACAATAAAATCTCAGAATGGCCTGGATAAGTAAAAGTGTTTTAAAGTTATCTCCACATAAAGTGACACGTCAGATGTGCAAAAAATGGCCTGGTCCTTAAGGGGTGAAAGGTTCTTACATTTTCAGATCACTTTACATATCTTGGGATAGAAATGTCAGCTAACCCTAGTGAGTATTAGAATAATAATCTTGTTTTGACAGAGTTTAGATCTAAAATAAAGATGTGGAATAAATGTCCTTAACAATAGATGATAGAATAGCCTTGTATAAAGTGATTTTATTACCCCAGTTAATTTATTATTTAGGGAATGCGTGTATTTGGTAAGTGAGAATTTGGTTTAGGCAAATTGCACTTGTGGTAGATGAGCTCATTTGGAACCGTAAGAGGGAAAAACTAAAGCAGACGTCTTTGGTGCTCCCGACATGATGCATTTTTATATTTGGCAGGGAATATAAAGAAATAACTTACTTTGTACTGGAAGTAAAACAACTGATAATACATAGGGGAGGTAGAATGTTGGGATTCGTTCTGGTAGTCAGATCAAGCGAACGCAGTATAGAGGCAAAGACCATTTTGTAACTCAAAAACTTCAGTGTTGTATTCACACTTATGGCAACAAAACAGTACGACAGTCCATTTGCAGTTTTGGTGTTCGTTCACACCTAGACAGTTCATACAGCAAAAGAGCCACCTGTTATCCTAGGTGTTAGTTCACACCCAATCGGCATGGCTCAGGACAGAGCAGACCTCCCAAACTCGGGCCTCCAGCCTAGCACACAGCTCAGATCCCAATCCAGCGATTGCCAGAGCTCCTCTGTCAGAGAGAGGTAATTACCACCAGCTGACACTGCTGGCAGCTTTTTTTTTTTTTTTTTTTTTTTTTTTTTTTTTTAATAGGCAAGTCAAGGCCCGGCCTGGAACGTGGGTAGTAGTCACCCACCCAGCACTTTGACTACTCCCAGTAAGAGCTGTCCCGGATCAGCTATTACAGCTATACTAACTAGCAAGGTGTCAAACAGCAACTGCTGCTGACACATGAAAACTGACTCTTACTCCATCGAGGCCAGGAACCTCTGTGACACATGCCTTCCGTCAACGACTGTCCCTTGCGCCTTCCTACAAACACCAATGGAAAAATGATCTGTAATACCTGGGAAGCAGTTAGGAAGATTTGTTTAGTGAGGGAATCTTTGGACATCACCCCTATGTTTGACAATAAAAGAGTTAAAAGCATCAAAGTATACCTGAGTTAAAAAAGAAAAAAAAAAAAAAAGTTTGTGTAAAGTCTCTGCTTGATTGTACAGTCAGAACTATAAAAGAGCAGGTGTTTTTTTGGCTTCCCTAATATTTTTAAGGATCAGAAATGTATACTTTTTCCCCCCAAAGTGCGTCTTATGGGGCAAATACAGTGCATGTTGCCGGCATATCGCAGATGTGCTGCATAGGGATAGCAGCCTGCGATGTGCCGGACATCCATCTTTTCACTGACTTACTCTGTCTGCAGAGTGACTGTGGCGGGGGCTGGAGGAAAGTGCTGCTGGAGAGCCCAGCTAAGTAGCAGGGAGACCGGGGGCTGGTGCGCTGGAGCAAGAAGACGATGGGTGGGAGCAGGCTTTCCTGTCACACATGCCTCCTCTGTCTCTACATTTTCCCACATGCCTGCTCCTGTGTACCTGTGTCACCTGCTGACTGCTGTGACTGTGCTGCTGTGAAAACAACTGCAGCTTACCTGGTCATAAAAGGTACCTAAAGTGTATCACTGGACATCCCCCTCCCATAAGTGCCAGCAGCAGATTACCCCATAACAGTGTGTCACAGCAGATCAGGGCTGAATTGGAAACATGAAGTGGCCCTGGAAGAAAATAATAAATAAAAGTGGCTGCATATTGTAGGGTCTAAATTGACAGGAAGCGGGGCAGCAAAAGTAGGCGGGGCAGCAATACCATAGCGCAAAGTACCACATACCACAGTGCCGCACAATATATTGCCCCAATAGCTGTCCCTCAGAGTTGGCCACCAATATAGGCTGATTTTCTGTCTTCTTCTTCCAGTATCTCTGATTAAGATATGGAACAGGGTGCTTAGGAGGTGAGATGCAGGACATAGTTTAAATCAGGAGGACGTGTCTCTGGCCGAGTACATGAGTTCCTAATTCTAACAGAGTTAATTACCACTGATGACTTCAGCGGCATCGGCCCACCGAAAAATTTCCCTGTAAGGTCTATGGCCAATCTGCCCCTGCATCAACTCTTCCCCCCCAATAACAGTACGTCACACCAGATCCCCTCCCATAATATGTCAGCAGCAGTCGTACCCCCACCCCAGGGTGTTATTTTACTAAATATTTTTTTTATAGTAAATTATAAATAATTTATATCCTAAACCTTAAGGAATGAGTAGATCCTGGGGACAGGATAGATGGTGAAAAGATAGATGCTATTCATATGTGGTGGGGTGTTAATTTTCTGTATTGATTTTCAAAAGAACGTTCATTGTGTAATCTTGGGGGATATGCACGAGGGGAGTGGATCAAAGGAAAGAGAGGCAATTATATATAAAATACTGTTTACTGCTAGATTGGCAATTGCTAGATGTCACATATATGTCCACGCATTGAAGATTGGAGGGCAACAGTGGACAAGTTACTTGGGAGTAAAAAGATTGTTAAAGTAAATATATTTGCTCAGTGTTAGGGTCCATTCACACGTCCGTTGTTTCTTTCCTGATCTGTTCCGTTTTTTGCTGAACAGATCTGGACCAGATCTGGACCTATTCATTTTCAATGGGTCCTGAAAAAAATCAGACATTGAGCTGTCCGTTTTTTTCCAGGACCCATTGAAAATGAATGGGTCCAGATCTGGTCAGCAAAAAACGGAACAGATCAGGAAAGAAAAAACGGACGTGTGAATGGACCCTTAAACTACTTTCACACTTGCGGCAGTGTGATCCGGCGGGCAGTTCAGTCGTCGGAACCGCCCACCAGATCCGCCGATTTGGATGTGACTGAAAGCATTTGTGAGACGGATCCGGATGCGGATCTGTCTCACAAATGCATTGCAGGAACGGATCCGTCTCTCCGCTTGTCATGCGGACAGACGGATCCGTCTTGTATTTTTTTTCCACATTTTTACCGGTCTGCGCATGCGCAGGCCTGAAAGGACGCATCCGGCATTCCGGTATTTTGAATGCCGGATCCGGCACTAATACATTCCATTCAGGCAAGTCTTCAGATTTTTTCGCCGGAGATAAAACCGTAGCATGCTACGGTTTTATCTTTTGCCTGATCAATCAAAACGACTGAACTGAAGGCATCCTGATGCATCCTGAACGGATTACTCTCCATTCAGAATGCATGGGGATATGCCTGATCAGTTCTTTTCCGGTATAGAGCCCCTGTGACTGAACTCTGTGCCGGAAAATAAAAACGCTAGTGTGAAAGTACCCTAACTCATTAATAGAAGATTGAATCATCTTTTCAGTTAGGTTTTAACCCTTAGGCCCCTTTCACATGGGCGAGTTTTCCACGCGGGTGCAATGCGTGAGGTGAACGCATTGCACCCGCAAAATAATAGCATTCTTAATACAGAATGCATAGTACAATAGGGCTGGAGGGGTTAAAAAAAATAAAAAAATAATTGAACTCTCCTTAATCCACTTGTTCGCGCAGCCGGCATCTCTTCTGTCTTCATCTGTGAGGAAAAGGACCTTTGATGACGTCACTGCGATCATCACATGGTCCGTCACATGATCCATCACCATGGTAAAAGATCATGTGATGGGCGCAGTGATGTCATCAAAGGTCCTTTTCCTCACAGAACAAGACAGAAGAGATGCCGGGTGCGCGAACAAGTGGATTAAGGTGAGTTAAATTATTATAATTTTTTTTAACCCCCTCCAGCCCTATTGTACTATGCATTCTGAATTAAGAGGGTGAGAAATTCATTAGCTGCAAGTACTACCTTCAAGTACTACATTAAGTACAGTGAAGAGATATTGCAGGAGATAGTCAGGAGGTAGGCTGGAAGGTGGAAACAATACAAAAAAAGGTAAGATTTGTTTGATTTAAATTTACAATTGTTTTTTTTTTGTTTTTTTTCTCCTCTTTAAAATGGCAGACTTGGTTCAGTGCAGGAATTGTTGTGCATTTATTTCATGTTCCACTCTTTGGAGATTCGGATGCTGTCAGATCTGTAGACAGTTCTCCTTACTGCAGCAGGAAATTGCATTTTTGAAATCTGAGATATTTAAATTATCTGTTAAACAAACTCCAGCTAGGACTGCTGCAATGCCACTGCCACAGAGGACCCCCAGAAATGGCAGATGGGTTACTGTAGGTTCTGGAAGACTTAGAGTGGTGGATAGAAGACATGTCCCACAGTCGGTGGTTCTCCATAATTCATTTGCAGCACTCTCAGAATGTAAGGACAACATGGATATGGACTCAAGCACAGAGGGTGAGAAACCATCGACTCCTATGTCTAATATATGCAAGACTGCAGCCAAGGACAAAAAAGATAAAGTGAAGTCTCAAAGGAAGCAGCTGTTGCTGGGTTATTCAATCATAAGAAGTGTGGAGCTTAAAGAAAATGGTTTTGTGAGATGTCTCCCTGGGGCTACTGCTAGAAGAGATTGAAGACGTATTATTAATATTGTTAAGCAAGCAAAGCAGGAAGGGGACGTGGATGTTTTTGTCCATCTAGGGACAAATGACCTGGCTTGCAATGAAGTGTCAGAGGTGAAAAAATCTTTTATCACACTTGGTAATGACGTACAGGATTTTGCATGCACCATTTCATTTTCTGAAGTTTTGCCTGTGCATAATGTTCAGAATGATAGGCAGAGGCGCATAAAGGAGTTCAACATATGGCTTGGTAAATGGTGTCAAGAGCAAGGATTTGGCTTTGTTTCTCATGATAGCTCTACTTGGAATAGAAAGGAACTGTACAAAAAAGATGGTTTGCATCTTTCTCTCAAAGGAACAAATGTACTTAGTGAACAACTCCAAGAATTTGCGGAAGAGTATTTAAACTAGTAAGGGGGGGCAAAAGAGTGAAAATAAGAGTCCAATTGCCCCCCGAAACAATGCCAGAACAGGTCAGAAGCACAGAGGTTAAGAAATGATGAGCTCAGAGTCCTGTCTACAAATGCTCGCAGTTTAGGTAAAAAAATCAATGAACTTGGGTCAATAATGGCATCTGAGAATGTAGATTTAGTGGCTGTTACGGAGACATGGTTTAATGAAAGAAATGACTGGGACATAACCATACCAGGGTACTCTTTATACAGAAGAGACAGAGAAGGCAAGAAAGGAGGAGGAGTGGCCCTGTATGTGAAAGATAGCATTAAATCTAACCTAATACAAGTTGGTGAGGCCAACATAGAGTCAGTTTGGGTTACGTTGCAGTTTGCTAACCATGCAGTAACTCGTGTAGGTGTGATATATAGACCACCTGGTCAAGTTAAAGAACTAGATGATCTACTAGTTGAAGAAATAGCTAAAATGACAATGAAAGGAGAAGTTATCATTATGGGAGATTTCAATCTTCCAGATATAAACTGGAAAACCAAAATAGCAAGTTCTACCAGGAGTACAGATATTCTAAATTCCCTACTGGGGTTATCTCTACAACAAGTGGTTGAGGAGCCAACCCGGAGGGAGGCCATTTTGGATTTGGTATTCACAAATGGGGATTCGGTATATGATGTCATTGTAGGCGAAACCTTGGGATCTAGTGATCACCAGTCAGTGTGGTTTAATATAAGAACTGTGAAAGAGTCCCACCACACAAAAACAAAAGTTTTAGATTTTAGAAAAACAGACTTTTCAAAAATGAAATTAGTCATAAATGAGTCCTTATCAGACTGGAACGGATTACATGGAGTCCAGGAGAAATGGGACTACTTAAAAGGTGCATTATTGAAGGCAACAGAAAATTGCATTAGACTTGTCAGTAAAAGCAAAAAAAGGAAGAGACCACTGTGGTACTCGGCAGAAGTGGCCCAAATCATTAAAAATAAAAAGCTAGCATTTTGTAATTACAAAAAAAAACCAGAGCAATGAAGATAAGGAAATCTACAAGATTAGGCAGAAAGAGGCCAAGCAAGTTATAAGAACTTCTAAAGCGCAGGCAGAAGAAAAACTAGCTCAGTCTATGAAAAAAGGGGATAAGACATTCTTCAGATATAAATGAAAAAAGGAAATTAAAACAAGGAATAACTAAATTAAAAACAAAGGACGGAAGGTATGTAGAAGAGAATAAAGGGCTAGCCGACTGCCTTAATGAATACTTCTGTTCAGTTTTTACAAAAGAAAAAGAAGGACCTCCACTAGAAAGGATGACTAATAAATCATTTGATGCATGTGTCTTTACAGAGGAAGATGTTCTAAGTTTGCTGTCTAAAGTGAAGACAAATAAGTCACAGGGGCCTGATGAGATACACCCAAAATTATTAAAAGAGCTTAGTGGTGAGCTGGCAAAACCGTTAACAGATTTATTTAACCAATCATTAGTAACAGGAGTCGTCCCGGAAGATTGGAAATTGGCAAATGTCGTGCCCATTCACAAGAAAGGTAGTAGGGAGGAATCGAGCAACTATAGACCAGTGAGTCTCACATCAATAGTAGGCAAATTAATGGAAACCCTATTAAAGGATAGGATTGTGGAACATCTAAAATCCCATGGATTGCAGGATGAAAAACAACATGGGTTTACTTCAGGGAGATCATGTCAAACAAATCTTATAGATTTTTTTTGACTGGGTGACTAAAATAATAGACGGTGGAGGTGCAGTAGACATCGCATATCTAGATTTTAGTAAGGCTTTTGACACTGTCCCACATAGAAGACTTATCAATAAACTGCAGTCATTGAGCATGGACTCCCATATTGTTGAGTGGATTAGGCAGTGGCTGAGTGACAGACAGCAGAGGGTTGTAGTCAATGGAGAACATTCAAAACAAGGTCATGTTACCAGTGGGGTTCCACAGGGATCTGTACTGGGACCAATTTTGTTTAATATCTTCATAAGTGATATTGCAAAAGGCCTCGATGGTAAGGTTTGTCTTTTTGCTGATGACACAAAGATATGTAACAGGGTTGATGTTCCTGGAGGGAAACGCCAAATGGAAAAGGATTTAGGAAAACTAGAAGAATGGTCAGAACTCTGGCAACTGAAATTTAATGTGGATAAGTGCAAGATAATGCACCTGGGGCGTAAAAACCCAAGGGCAGAATATAGAATATTTGACACAGTCCTGACCTCAGTATCTGAGGAAAGGGATTTAGGAGTAATTATTTCAGAAGACTTAAAGGTGGGAAGACAATGTAATAGGGCAGCACGAAATGCCAGCAGAATGCTTGGATGTATAGGGAGAGGTATAAGCAGTAGAAAGAGTGAAGTGCTTATGCCGCTGTACAGAACACTGGTGAGACCTCACTTGGAGTATTGTGCGCAGTACTGGAGGCCATATCTCCAGAAGGATATAGATACTCTAGAGAGAGTTCAGAGAAGAGCTACTAAACTAGTACATGGATTGCAGGATAAAACTTACCAGGAAAGGTTAAAGGACCTTAATATGTATAGCTTGGAAGAAAGAAGAGACAGAGGGGATATGATAGAAACTTTTAAATACATAAAGGGAATCAACTCGGTAAAGGAGGAGAGCATATTTAAAAGAAGAAAAACTACCACAAGAGGACACAGTTTTAAATTAGAGGGGCAAAGGTTTAAAAGTAATATCAGGAAGTATTACTTTACTGAGAGAGTAGTGGATGCATGGAATAGCCTTCCTGCAGAAGTGGTAGCTGCAAATACAGTGAAGGAGTTTAAGCATGCATGGGATAGGCATAAGGCTATCCTTCATATAAGATAGGGCCAGGGACTATTAATAGGATTCAGATATATTGGGCAGACTAGATGGGCCAAATGGTTCTTATCTGCCGACACATTCTATGTTTCTATTATTTCCCCTTATAACATGGTTATAAGGTAAAATAATAGCAATCTACACAACCTTGAACCCAAACCTAAACTTCTGTGAAGAAGTTCGGGTCTGGGTACCACATTCAATTTTTTATCACGCGCGTGCAAAACGCATTGCACCCGCGCGATAAAAACTGAACAACGGAACACAATCGCAGTCAAAACTGACTGCAATTGGGTACCTACTCGCTCAGGTTTGCCGCAACGCATCCAGGCCTTATCCATACACGCTCGTGTGAAAGAGGCCTTAGAGGACCTTGCTATTTTCCGTTTTTGTTTTTCACTCCCCGCCTTACCAGAGCCATAACTTTTTTTATTTATCCGTTCACATAGCCTTGTTTTTTGCAGTAAAAGTTGTACTTTCTAATGGCACTATTTAATATTGAATATGATGTAGTGGGAAGCTGAAAAAAAATTCTAAATAGGTTTGTTTACAGGATTCCAAGTGCAGTAAAATTGTCCTGTTACCTTCCTTCTCCAACGATACCGCACCACAAATTAAGTTTCTATTTTCATCACCATATTATGACCACTTATAATTTTTTTGTAATTGTGTACGGAGCTGTACGAGGGCTAATTTTTTGTGAGGTGATTTGTACTTTTCAATGATACAATTTTTAAGTTTGTTTGACTATTTGATAACTTTTTATTAATGTTTTTGGGGAGGTGAAGTGACAAAAAATTGCAAATTGGCCATTTAGATATTTTTTTTCCCATTCGCCGTATGGGATAAATATTGTTATATTTTATTAGTGCGGGAATTTTTGGATGCAGCAATGTCTATAATCTTTATTTTTTTTATTTTGGAGAAAGGAGGGGTGATTTGAAGTTTTTATATTTTTAAAAAAATAACTTTTTTATTTTTGTAGCTGGCAATGATTAGATTGCCATTGTGTTCTGTAATGGGTATATATTCATCACAGAACTCACCATTTACTGTATTCCAATACAGTGCTGCTACCTGTTGGCCTGTATTGGAATATTCCAGTGATAGCCATTAGAGCCTGCTCGAGGCTCCGGGCTGTCACTGCAACAAAACCGCTTCCCCGATCTCACCCGGGGAACGCTGTTACGTGTGCGGGAGAATGTGGCTCCTGCATCCGCACCATTCAGATCCCGTATGGCAAGGTTTAACACAATCAAACACTGAGGAATCTCAGTTTTTTTTTTTTATTATCTTCTGAAAGGGATTGGGGATTTCATTTGTTCCGTGGTCCGCAAAAAAAAATAACATGTCCTATTCTTGTCCGCAGAAGAAGAATAGGCAGTTATATTAAAGGCTGTCCGTGCCGTTCCACAAATTGCGGAACGCACACAGACGTAATCTGTGTTTTGTGGATCCGCGATTTGCGGACCGCAAAACACACAACAGTCGTGTGCATGTAGCCTAAGTGGGTATAATTTTTAGATTTATATGGTATGTTATGATTGTATTATGGTTGAAATTGATAATAGAAATCAAAAGAAAAAAACACCAGTGTTATAAAGTTAGCATTGACTGCCTTCTGCTGCTGGACCTGTTTAATTTGTGCCTACGATTGGATCGTTCCCTGAGCCAAGACCATGGTAGTTCTGCTAGTGATGCTGAAGCACATCAAATTGATTTAATCCCATGCATTTCCTATTCTGAAGACGTAACTGTACCATATTATGATATCTTCTCATATTCTAGCATTGTTCTGTGAAGTTTCTGTGACTGTGATTTGCCCAAAAAGTATTAAAGGGGTTATCCCACGAAAAATATTCTACAGTTTTCAAACCAGCACCTGGATCTGAATACCTTTTTGTAATTTCATGTAATTAAATATTTAGTATAGCTACTGAGTTATTCCCTGACCTCTATCTGTATAGTGCCACCTGCTGTTTGCTCTTTTTCTAATTTCTCTGTCCTGCTCAATGAGACAGAAGCATTTGCTCAGTTCCATTTTTCAAGTGCCCCCAGCTGCAGTACAACGCCGAGTTCACTTCAGTTATTTGGTCAGTTATTCAAAATCAGCAGTGATGCCTACTCTGAGATAACGTAAAATGGAAAAACATCCTCCTGTTCTGTTTTTGACTCGCACCTGGTTTTGGCTCACAATAGGGGCTCATTCAGATGGCCGTAGTGTTTTGCAGTCCCCACAGATTGCGGATCCACAAAACACGGATACCAGCTGTGTGCATTCCGCATTTTGAGGGCCGCACATGGCCGGCACTATGATAGAAATGCCTATTCTTGTCTGCAAGAATAGACAAGACAAGAATAGGACATGCTCTATCTTTTTGGGGGCTGCGGAACGGAACTACTGTGTGTTGTCTGCATCCATTGTGGAACCGTTCATACAGTTGTCTGAATGAGCCCTAACTTATGGAAATACCTGACCAAATAACTGAGATGAGAACTCCACCTATGCTGCCAGCTTCAAATAAATCTGGTAGAGCAATTGCAGCAATGAATGGGGAGATCTCTCGATCCATGTGAGGTACAGGGCTGGTTTTCAGTTTGTTAGAAAGAGACTTTCATGTACTATATGGTATCCGATTAAAACATTCACTTGGTATATCTTTAGGATAGATTGTGTTTGTTTAAACCGGAAAAAAAATTGGCATTACTTCTGATAATACTGCTTCTGCTTAAAATATTGTTCTGGAAGATTGAAAGCACATGGTCTTCGTCTTTTCAAAGAGGAGAACATCAAGTATTTATTAGAGACAATCTGGTAAAAGTGTGTGCATTTTCTTTCTCTTCTGTCTGTTAACATTCATGTTCAGTATGAAAGTATTTTCTAATTGATTTAATCCCATATATTAAGGTTTGGAAAGCCATAACTCAGTCTCTTTCTTATGAATATTATGAGAATTAAGAATATAGAGCACACTGATTGTAAGTTCATGAACCACAAGACTTTCTACTTTTCAAGTAACATAAGGACATTTTGCCAGAATGATATACTTGAGAGTATTGTTATGTCATCAAGTGGGTCTCACTTCAATTTAGTACCATTCATTACATGTGTATTCAAGCATGCAAATCCTGTTTAACATTTTTCACAGTTTGTTTCTCGGTTGGCTGTATTTTCCAAGTAGTAGATGTCATACATCCCGACCAAACAGGCTTCATGCCTAAAAAGTGCTCACCTATTAATATTCAAAGAGTCTCCAGATACTCCCAGACAATCCTGGAAATAGCATTATTTTCTCCTTAGATTCCTCCAATACCTTTGATATCCTGGAATTATATTACGTTTGGTGAAAGTCTAATGCTTGGGTAAAAGTAAAGAAATGTATACAGGCTAATGGAGGCTTATCTGGGGGGGGGGGGGGAGGGGGAGTGGCAGGCAAAGGTTGCACTACATTTTTTCCAGAAAAGTAAAAATAATCCTCTGACCATTTTGGAGGAGTATTTTTTTTACCAGAGGAGGAGTACTAAATTTGCAGCAATTCAGATACATGATATATACGGTGTGTGTGTATATGTATGTATGTATGTATGTATGTATGTATGTGTATATATATATATATATATATATATGTATGTGTATATATATATATATATATATATATATATATATATATATATATATATATATACCTATACTTGCTCACATCTGCGTTGGAGGCTGCGTTTGGAGCCTCTGTTGCAGATTCTGTCAAAAAGGCCAGACAAAAAAAGTCTTATATGAAAGAGTTTTCTGTCTGGTAAAAAGGGAGATCCCAAACGGAAACGGAGTGGTCTCCATGATAGTCGGCAGAGCCTGTATACACAAAAGTATATACAGTACAGACCAAAAGTTTGGACACACTTTCTCATTCAAAGAGTTTTCTTTATTTTCATGACTATGAAAATTGTAGATTCACACTGAAGGCATCAAAACTATGAATTAACACATGTGGAATTATATACATAACAAACAAGTGTGAAGCAACTGAAAATATGTCATTCTAGGTTCTTCAAAGTAGCCACCTTTTTGCTTTGATTACTGCTTTGCACACTCTTGGCATTCTCTTGATGAGCTTCAAGAGGTAGTCCCCTGAAATGGTTTTTACTTCACAGGTGTGCCCTGTCAGGTTTAATAAGTGGGATTTTTTTGCCTTATAAATGGGGTTGGGGCCATCAGTGGAGTTGAGGAGAAGTCAGGTGGATACACAGCTGATAGTCCTACTGAATAGACTGTTAGCTGCTTTTTTCTTGCCATAATACAAATTCTAACAGTCTATTCAGTAGGACTATCAGCTGTGTATCCACCTGACTTCTCCTCAACGCCACTGATGGCCCCAACCCCATTTATAAGGCAAGAAATCCCACTTATTAAACCTGACAGGGCACACCTGTGAAGTAAAAACCATTTCAGGGGACTACCTCTTGAAGCTCATCAAGAGAATGCCAAGAGTGTGCAAAGCAGTAATCAAAGCAAAAGGTGGCTACTTTGAAGAACCTAGAATATGACATATTTTCAGTTGTTTCACACTTGTTTGTTATGTATATAATTCCACATGTGTTAATTCATAGTTTTGATGCCTTCATAGTCATGAAAATAAAGAAAACTCTTTGAGGTGTGTCCAAACTTTTGGTCTGTACTGTATGTTACCAGACTCCTCAGACAGACGCCATATTGTAGCATCTGTCACCATAGAATTCCATTGTTTAAAAAAATATATATAGGTTAGCCTACGTGTTTTTTGTTGGATTTTGCAGGATGGAAAAATGTGGTAGACTAGGCTTTCCCATCCTGCAGAGTTCTGCCAAAAAAGTATACTTTTTTTTGTTTTTGTTTGTTTTTTTTTAAAATAGATCTCCATGGTGCTGGATGCCACAGTATGGCGTCTGTTGTGTGTTGAATGTATGAAAAAAACCCACTTCCATTACTTTCATTGTTCTGCTCCATTAGATGAGCAGAACAACAGAAATAAATAGCGCTGGTGTGAACGGGGCCTAAGAGGTGGGTATGCAGGGGGACCATTACTGGTTTAACATCAGGCAATTATAGCCAAGTGATAAAGTCCAGTCTAATATGGCGGATCTTCCCTGTACTTTACCACTTGGCTATAATAGCCTGCCTGCATTCACTACACGCTGCGCCACATGCATCACACGCTGCGCCACATACCTGCGTGTGATTTATGTGACTCAGTGTGTGATGTATACATGTGTGTGTGATGTATACATGTGTGTGATGTGATGTATACATGTGTGTGATGTATACATGTGTGTGATGTATACATGTGTGTGATAATCACACGCTGCCCTACATACATTACACACATCGATATATATTACACCCTGCGCTGTCACCTTCTTCTACAGGTCCATCTTGATGTCTGGGTTGTAGGCTTCAGCTCCTCCAACGCTTCTCTGGGTCCTTGCGCGCACGCCCAGCACTCTTTTCTTCAGCTACCCCTCCTCATTCCAGCTTCCCCTGCTGCAGGGCGCTGTATCGATCCGGCGCCTGCCCAAACTAACCAATAGCAAAGCTCCTTGCTGTCTGGAGCTTTGCTATTGGTTATCGCAGGCACAGGCAGCATTGCTGCGATGCCTTTGATGTTCACAGCACGCCCTACGCTGATGAAAAGCAGGGAGAAGTCCAAGGCATATTGGTACGCCTTATACTTTTTCCAGGGGTTAAAATGGCCTGAACAGGAGTCTTGTACAGGTGTTATTGCGACCTCTGGTGGCAGGGTTGTTCATTGCCGCCCCCTCCCCTTCCCCCCTTGCTTCTCACTATAGCTATTGAGCTCCAGGTTGTGGCTATTAGAGCCTTGGCAGCGATGCATAGTTTTCGATATGGGAATGTAGATAACAAAGTTGACATGTACACAGATGGTATTTTATTGTTTTTAGTGGATACAGGCTTGTCGCTGACTATGGTAATGTCTTTGGGAGAATGTCCAGACTTACCATCAATTGACATAAGTCTGCACTGATGCTGCTGGATGGACTGGCTGAACCATTGATAGCTGGACATGTGATTAATACCTGGATATGAGAGATTACACATTCTCTGTTAGACTTAAATGGTTTAATCTCAATCCTCTGTTGTACACTTTTCAGCGGCAAAATAGCTGCTCGTAGAAAGTTATTTATGTCTGTACTAGGTGACCAATGTCATTAAAATGATGCCACAATTGTTGTATATCCTACATAATCTTCTAGTCTGGCTGCTTCTTAGTCTACTTTCACACTCGCGGTTTGGCTTTCCGTGTGGTCCAAATGGATCAGTTTTGCCCTAATGCATTCTGAATGGAAAGGGATCCGCTCAGAATACATCAGTTTGCATCAGTTCAGTCTCCATTCCGCTTTGGAGATGGACACCAAAACGCTGCCTGATGAAACTGAGCCAAACGGATCCGTCCTGGCACACAATGTAAGTCCATGGGGATGGATCAGTTTTCACTGACACAATCTGACTTTCAATGGTGTTCAAGACGGGTCCGTCTTGGATATGTTAAAGATAATAAAAACGGATCCATTCTGAACGGATGCAGACGGTTGTATTATCTGAATGGATTTATCCATGACTGATACACACAAAACGCGAGTGTGAAAGTAGCCTTAGGCTACTTTCACACTAGCGTCGGGGCTCCGCTTGTGAGCTCCGTTTGAAGGCTCTCACAAGCGGCCCCGAACGCATCCTTCCAGCTACCAATGCATTCTGAGTGGATGCGGATCCGCTTAGAATGCATCAGTCTGGCAACGTTCAGCCTCCGCTCCGCAGGCGGACAGATCCGTCCAGACTTACAATGTAAGTCAATGGGGACGGATCCGTTTGAAGTTGACACAATATGGCTCTATTTTCAAACGGATCCGTCCCCCATTGACTTTCAATGTAAAGTCTGGACGGATCCGTCTGAACATCTTTCAGACTTAGAATTTTTTCTAAACTATAATGCAGACGGATCCGTTCTGAACAGAACCAAACGTCTGCATTATAGGAGAGGATCCGTCTGTGCAGACACCAGACGGATCCTCTCTGAACGCTAGTGTGAAAGTAGCCTTAATTAGTTTCATAACATTGATGGTCTGTATTGAGATCTTATTTGGTGCAGCGGACAAGCTTGGGTTAAAGGGGTTGGCCACTTTACAGAGTTTATCTGTAACTCACTGTATGATCGTCACTGCTCCTGATGTGCTAAGCAACTTCCATCCATATTCTGTTTATCCAACCCTTTTCTTCATCGCTGCTGCTCCTGTAAACAGTGGCGGTGGTGTGTTTTTCCACTTCAGCCCTTACTTCTGATGTCACTGTATGTGTGTGTTTCCTCCCTCACTCGTCCATCTGATGTTGAGCCCTCCCATTCTTACTTTTATTGTGCAGGCTTCACGACAAGCAATTGACGCCTGCGCAGTGTATACATTCATCTCAGCCTCCAGTGTCCCGTTCTATGCTCTTGTGCACAGCTGACAGGTGAATCGTCCGGAGCATGTGGACTGTGCATGCCCTCGTTCACCCAGGCACCATAGAAGAAAGGATAGGAGAGTGCAATGCTAGATGGACATCAGATGTAAGGGCCATGGTGGGAAAACACACCACAGTCAATCTTTACAGGAGCAGCATTGAGGAAGAAAAGATCTGGATAAACAGAAAATCTTCAGCAGTGACTATCATACTGCGACTTGTGCAAAGTGACCAACTCCTTTAAGCTTGAGACATTGTAGTGTTATAAAAATGTATTCTAGCGCTGCCTAACCCTTGGCTATATTTCTTAGCAGCCCAGTTCCAGCATCTTAGAGGCTGGGGAGATTTCTCAAACTCTGATATGGAGATTTTGTTCCTAAACTCTCTTTAGCTTGTACTGGCTTATTGATTTATTTAGAGGGAGAAGGGACTGTTTCGGGAAAAAAATGGGGTACTGCAGATGATTTTTAATGGTTGGGGTAAGGTTAAACTGTAGAGAGAAATCACTAGATGAAAAGAGTGCACCTTAGGCTACTTTCACACCAGCGATTTTGCTGGATACGTCATGGATTAGCAAAAACGCTTCCGTCATAATAATACAACTGTCTGCATCCATTGTGAACGGATCCAGTTCTAATATTTCTAAAATAGCCAAGATGGATCAGTCTCTAAAACCATTGTAAGTGAATGGGGGACTGATCAGTTTTTTTTTGTGTCTTAGAAAACTGATCCGCCACCATTGACTTACATTGTGTGTCATATTGTGTGATCTAATTTGCTACGCACCACATTAAGGACAGAAAAACGCTGCTTGCAACTTTATTCTGTCTGCGATGGGGAAGCAGCCAAACTGAACAGAATGCATTCTGGTGCATACCGTTTTGGTCTGTTCAGTTCAGTTTTGTCCCCATTGACAATGAATTCCCCAAAGTTATTAAATATTTTTTTTCTCCACTGTATTTATTGCGGAAATAAACTGTCAGATGAAATGCAGAATGTAAACATAAATTTCCCATTAACAGTGTCCTGTCTGACCCAGGAAGAAGTGCAGCAGCATCTTAAAAAGATTAAAATAGACAAATTGCCGGAACCAGATGGCATACACCCCCGTATCCTAAGAGAATTAAGTAATGTCATAGGCAGACCCTTATTTTTGATATTTAAAAACTCTATATTGACAGGGAGTGTTCCACAGGATTGGTGTTTAGCAAATGTGGTGCCAATATTCAAAAACGGGTCCAAAACAAGCCCAGAAACTACAGTTAGCTCCATATATATTTGGACACTGACATTTTTTTTTTTAACCTGTTTACTAAAACATATTCAAGTTAGTTATAAAATGGACAAAGTCCAGACTTTTAGCTTTTATTTGAGGGTATCCACAATAAAATTGGATGAAGGATTTAGGAGTTTCAGCTCCTTTACCTGTGGCACCGTGTTTTTAAAGGGACCAAAAGTATTTGGACAATTGAATCAAAGGCTGTTTCACGGGCAGGTGTGGCCAATTCCTTCATTATTTAATTCTCAATTAAGCAAATAAAAGGCCTAGAGTTGATTTGAGGTGTGGTGCTTGCATTTTGAAGATTTTGCTGAGAAGTAAACATGCTGTCAAAGGAGCTCTCCATGCAGGTGAAACAAGTTTTCTGCGAAAAACTGAAAAAACCCATCTGAGAAATGGCTACACTATTAGGAGTGGCAAAATCTACAGTTTGGTACATCCTGAGAAAGAAAGAAAGCACTGGTGACCTCAACAATGAAATGTGACCTCAACAATGTATAAGACCTGGACGCCCACGGAAGACAACAGTGGTGGATGATCACAGAATAATTACCATGGTGAAGAGAATCCCCTTCACAACAGCCAACCAAGTGAACAACACTCTCCAGGATATAGGTGTATCAATATCCAAATCTACCATAAAGAGAAGACTGCATAAAAGTAAATACAGAGGGTTCACTGCATGGTGCAAGCTACTCATAAGCCTCAAGAATAAGAAAGCTAGATTGGACTTTGCTAAAAAGAACATCTATAACACTTCTGGAAGAACATTCTTTGGACAGATATAACCCAGACCAACATCTACCAGAATGATGGAAAGAAAAAAGTGAAGAAAAGGCAAAGGCATGGTACAGCTCATGATCCAAAGCATACCACATCATCTGTAAAACATGGGGGAGGCAGTGTGATGGCTTGGGCATGCATGGCTGCCAGGGGCACTGGGTCCCTAGTGTTTATTGATGATGTGACACAGGACAGAAGCAGCCGGGATGAACTCTGGGGTTTTCAGAGACATACTGTGTGCTCAAATCCAGGAAAATGCAGCTAAACTGATTGGTCAGCGTTTCATAATACAGATGGACAATGACCCAAAACATAGAGCCCAAAGCAACCCAGGAGTTTATTAAAGCAAAGAAGTGGAATATTCTTGAATGGCCATGTCAGTCACTGGATCTGAACCCAGTAGAGTATGCACTTCACTTGTTAAAGACTAAATTTCAGACAAGCTCACAAACCGCAACTGAAAACTGCTGCAGTAAAGGCCTGGCAGAGCATTAAAAAGGAGGAAACAGCGTCTGGTGATGTCCATGAGTTTAACACTTCAGGCATTCATTGCCAACAAAGGGTTTTCAACCAAGTATTATAAATTTAACTTTTTATTTACAATTATTTAATTTGTCCAATTACTTTTGAGCCAATGAAATGAAGGGATTGGTTTTAAAATGCTTTAGTTCATCACATTTTTATGCAATCATTCTTTTCAACCCACTGAATTAAAGCTGAAAGTCTGAACTTCAACTGCATCTGAATTGTTTTGTTCAAAATCCATTTTGTAATGTACAGAACAAAAATTTTAAAAATATTTTCTCCGTCCAAATATATATGGACCTAACTGTATATGCCGGTTTTCTAAGAGATGCTATCTTCGAGTACCTCAATAATAATTTGCGAATAATGGGGGTCAATATGTTTTATTTATTAAAAAAAATTCAAAATTTACAAAAGAATTGGAAAAATTAACTATTTTTTTAATTTGAATTTCTGTGCTTTTAAGACAGATGATGATAGTTAATAATATTTACTATATGCCTACTTTGTATCATTTTGTAAATTTCATTTTATTTTTTAAGAAGTTAGAATGTTTAGAATTTTAGAAGCCATTTTTCTAATTTTTAAGAAAATTCCCAATACTGACTTTAAGGACCAATTTAATTATGAAGCCACATAAAAGAAAAACACCTATAAATCACCACATTTTATAACTAAACTCCTCAAATTATTTAAAATTGATTTTAGAAGCTTTGTTAACCCTTTAAGTGTTCCACATTAATGAAAGGAAAATGTAGGTGAAACTTAAAAATGTAATTTTCCTGTAGATGTTCCATTGATAAAAAATTTCCTGCAACAGCAAGGGTTAACAGCGAAACAAATATCAATATTTATTACCCTGATTATTCAGTTTACAGAAACACGTCATACATGGTCATAAACTGCTGTATGGGCACACAGCAGGGCTCAGAAAGAAAGGAGCGCCAGGCCAGATTTGGCTGGGAACTCAAAATAAAAGTGACTCTTTGTTGAAATCTACACCCTTCCAAAAAAATTTTTTCAAGGGGTGTAGGGAGTGCTTTGATCCAATAAACGCACAGGTGCATTTGTGTATTACAATGAATTTGCACCCAGTAATTAGCAAATGACGATCTACAATACTTGCATGACTGGTGGATAAGGTAAGATGGAACTACTCAGAAAATATCAGTGGATGGCGCCTCGACCATGGTTGGGCCAGAATTTTTGGTGGCTACCCCATATCCGGTATACAGGAGAAGTGTGGTGGTTCTTTATAGCAGAGATTCACATGTGCGTATCGGTGCAAATGATCTACGTCACTGCGCAAGGCGTCACCGGCGTCGTCAAACGCGGTGACGTCACTGCGCAAGTGTCAGATGCCAATTGGTGCGTGGAGAGCGGCACTACTCGTTACTATGGTATCGGTAAACAACTATGGTCAGTATTATTCAGATTCTCATGTCAGTACCACCGCAATCCGAAATGTGTACCGTATATCCTATTTTCACTGCTGTCAGAGAAGGTGTTCCCCACTTTGATATATTGACAGGCTTTACAATGGCCACATTTTAAATGTGCCCTTTCTTCTATTTTGCAACCACATCTCCTTTACTGGGGGCTCCAAATGGCTGTGGACTAAGGGAAAGAGCGTAGGCGATACCCGTTTGAAGGTGATAGCTGGGGTCTCAGATAATACCTCATTTAGGTCTGGGTCAGCCTTAAGGAGAGATCAGTAACTGTCCGGTATTTCGCTCACTTGATGGGCCTCTGAATCATAGGTCCCTATAATTCAAATAATTTCTTGTGACTCATATTTTTGGGGATGGAATAAGGAAGAGTGATTCTGAGATCTGTCGGGGTAGCCTCTCTGTCTGAAGCGCTCATAAAGATTGGATGCTTCCGCTTCAAAGTCTCCATTCTCAGAGCAGTTTATATGAACCCTGAGAAATTGCCCCTTTAGTATTCCCTTTTTTAAGGGTGTGGGGGGAAAACTCTTCCATTTTAGGAGACTGTTAGTGGATGTTCTCTTTCGATACAGAGTTGTATTCAACACATTATTTTCTCCCCTCTTAATACAGATGTCCAGGAAGGCAATTGAGTTTCTCTGGAGCTCGTAAGTGAAGTGTAGACCTATATGGTTAGATTTGAGTTTATTCAATAACTCACTAAACTCCAATTCCGTGCCTGACCAAAACAGAAGGATGTCGTCGATAAATCGTAGCCAGAGTGAAATATGACTAGTCCAGCGAGAGAGCATCAGAGAAGACCACTGTATCCTCCCACCAGCCCAGGAGCAGATTTGCGTAGGTCGGTGCACATGGGCTACCCATCGCGGTACCTCTGAGCTGGTGGTAGAATCAGGACTCAAATACAAAATAGTTGTGTTCAAAATAATAGCAGTCAAACATCACTAACCTGATCAATCACTGTTTTTGGTAGAAATGATATTTCTACATGGCAAATAATTTACTAGCAGGTGTAGTAGAGTAATAGAAATCCAACAGACCCAACAGTCATGACATGCATGCTGCTGATTCTGTGTAATTGAATCACTAATTAAAAGGGGCATGTTTAAAATAATAGCAGTGTGGAGTTCAATTAGTGAGGTCATTCATTCTTTAAAAAACAGGTGGCAATTATTGCCCTTATCGAAGGAGAGAAGGCAGCAAATGTTGCACATGCTGGTTACAGTGCATTGCTCTCTGAAATTATGAGGAAAATGGATAGTTCCAGACATTGTTCAGAAGAACAGCGTAACTTGATTAAAAAGTTGATTGGAGAGGGGAAAACATATAAAGTGCAGAAAATGATAGGCTGCTCAACTAAAATGATCGCAAATTCTTTAAAATGGCAACCAAAACCTGAAAGATGTGGAAGATATCTATGTGAAGCCAAGCTATCTGCAAGAAGCCCCCGCAAAGTCCCATTGTTGAAAAAAACATGTGCTGAAGAGTTTACAATGTGCCTAAGAGCACACTGACAGGCCTACAGAGAAATGGCACAACATTTTGTGGACTGATAAAAGTAAGATTGTTCTTTTTTGGTCTAGTGGCCGGAGACAGTTTGTCAGACGACCCCCAAACACTGAATTCAAGCCACAGTACACTGTGAAGACAGTGAAGCATGGTGGCACAAGCATCATGATATGGGGATGTTTCTCATACTACAGTGTTGGGCCTATTTATCGCATACCAGGGATCATGGATCAGTTTCAATACATCAGAATACTTGAAGATTTTATGCTGAAGAGGAAATGCCCTTGAAATGGGTGTTCCAACAAGACAACGACCCCAAACACACCAGTAAACGTGCAACATCTTGGTTCCAGACCAACAAGATTGACGTTATGGAGTGACCAGCCCAATCCCTGGATCTTAATCCAATAGAAAACTTGTGGGGTGACATCAAAAATGTAGTTTCTGAGGCAAAACCAAGAAATAGAGAAGAACTGTGGAATGTAGTCCAATCATCCTGGGCTGGAATACCTGCACTCCATGCAACACAGATGTTCAGCAGTTTTCAGAAACAGCGGTTATACAACTAAATATTAAGTGATTCAAAGGAAAGCAAAATCTTCAAACATTTTTCTGTTTATATATAGAATGTTTGTTTGAGTTTGTAAAGAAGAATACAAACACTATTTTTGTGAACAGTCTAATATTCACTTCATTTTTTTTTTTAGAGGAACAACACAAATTTTATATATTTTTCTTTGTTTTGATTTGGAATAGAATGTGTAGTGTTCCCAATGCATTTGTGTGTATGAAAATAAAGGCTATTAGAAGGATTTTGAGCTTTATTCACTTTTTTAAACACACTGCTATTATTTTGAAAACAACTGTATGTGTAAGTATAAAGTCAAGAAGTTGGATAATGAAACAATTGTGTTCTTAGTTTAATACATCTAGAATCAAGGAAAAATGTAACTGCCGCCAATCCTTTATTATGCAAAATTGTGGTATACAGGGCCTCAACATCAATCGATGCCAGCGAGGTATCTGAATCAATTGTAATGCCCTCTAATCTTTTAAGTAGATATGTAGTGTCACGTAGATAAGAGGGCAGTGCAAGAACAAATGGGCGTAGGATTTGATCCACATAAATTCCTGCATGTTGGGTGAGACTATCAATCCCGGAGACCGTGGATCTGCCCTTGAGAGGATTTAGTCCCTTATGGACTTTAGGAAGATCATAAAAAGTTGACTTTATACTTGCACATAACTACTGCGATGGTTAGCCGATGCGCACATATGAATCGTCGCTATAAAGAACCGCCACACTATTACTGTATACCGGATTCCGGGTATCCATCAAAAATTTGGGCCCAGCCATGATCGAGGCGCCATCCACTGCTATTTTCTGAGTGGTTCCATCTTGCCTTATCCACCGGTCATGCAAGTATTGTAGATCGTCATTTGCTAATTACTGGATGCAAGTTCATTTTAATACACAAATGCACCTGTGCGTTTGTCTGTATTTTTGGGTCACAGTACTACAATGTAAAAATGCTTTTAGACCCCTCTGAGTGTCATTACAGACAAGAGGTCCAATGTGTAGCAGCGGTGTGTGAGACCACCGACTACTGGTATTCCAAACATACCATCTTTATACTAGGTCTAATTACTAATCTAGATAATTTTCTCATTTGATAGTGTCTGCTGATGAGCCACGCGACACGCGTTGGAACAACTGGGATAAATGCATCTGCAAAGAGACAGCTATACCTGGAAATAATATAGTCTAACTACACCACAGCAGATTCATTGACCTGGGACATTTATATTTTATATTTACCATATTTTGTATTATTGTGAAGAATATATTAACATCCAGTAAATTACCTATATCAGATACCTGTAATAGTAGACCCTGCAGTCTGTTATTTTTTATTGCCTTGTGCTAATTCACTATATCTCCTTGACATTGGTGGTGGTTTCTATCCTTTGTCAGGGCCGTCCTAGGGAATGCAGGAGGTTCCTGACACGGGGTCGCCCCTATCAGGGCACTCATTACGTTCTAGGAAGGGAATGTAGCATATGGACAATCTAGGGATCAGATTTTCCCTCCCTAGTTCCAAGAGCTACACTAATGCCGACATGTTTGGTTGCAGGCAGCGGTTTTCTGTCCGGCATGGGATGGGGAGCAAAAGGATCCGTCATGACACACAATGCAAGTCAATGGTGCCAGATCCGTTTTCTTGGACACAACAGAAAATTGATCTGGCACCCATTGAATTACAATGGTTTTAATGCTGGATCCGTCATTGTTATTTTAACATACCTTATTAGGCCTAATGGCCAGTGTGAAAACTGCAGAAAGATTTTAGGTTTTTTGTGTAAAGGCTGTGGACACCTCCAGGGCATGCAAGGATTTTTTTTTTCTTTTTTCTGTATAAAATAACAGATTTCATACGGAAATAACAGAGGCAAAATGTTCATAACGGATGCCTCAAATACAGGATCCTTTTTTTTTCTGCTAGTGTTTTCATGCGAGACAGAGTACTTGGTTTGCCTACCTGTGGGTTGTTAGAAGGAGAGTGGCTTGAATACTTCATGAGTTTTGGGACACTCCTTTTTTCTCTGTCAAACTCTTTGCCTTTGAGGGTAGGACTGACTGACAGGTGTTTTTGAAGTGTAGGAGAATGGAGTGTAGTTGGACATCGTTGATTCTTATTTTCTGTTTGGGATATTATTGACTGGAATTGGGGAGTGGGCAGTGGATACTGTATCCTTTTGAGTCATAGTTATTATGTAAATTGTTTTGAAAACTATAAAAAAAAAATCGGAAAACAATGCCTGGAAAACCATCTATAGCTAAATTGCAAAACAAAAACAATAAAACCAATTCTGCTATTTGTTTTTTTTTACAGCATTCATTGTTTGCTAAAAATTACATAACAACCCTATTCTGCGGGCCCTTACAATTACAGTCATACCAAATTATTTTATGCTTAACTACTATAAAAAAAAAAAAATATAACAAACCTTTGGGAAAAAATGTCTGCATCACCATATTCGAACACATAACTTTTTTTTTTTTTTTGTTCTGCAGAGCTGTGTAATGGCTTATTATGTGGCGCGAGCCATAGTTGTACTGGTACCATTTTGGAACACATGACTTTTTGATCAACTTTTTTGTCTGTTATGGAGTTCACTGGACATTTTCAGACACCAATAATGTTTATTATTTGTTTGTTTATTTTTATATGTAGGTGGGTGGTTTGTGTTTTTAATATATTATATATATATTTTTTTTTTTACATTTTTTCACTGTAATTTTTAGTCCCTTTAGGGGAATACAAAATACTATTGCTGTTTGTGGGATTTTTAATGGTTGCCTGGTGAGCTGGGTAACAGGCAGGCTGGCATTGCGGACCTGGCAGCCTTTAAATGGCCCCAGGCCAACCTAGCAACCTGTCAGAGTCCCTTCCCTCTTATCTAACCCTTCAGGTGCAGCGTTTTCTATTGACAGCGGCATCTAGGGGTTAAGTGACTGGGTTTGGAGCTATCTCCGATCCTGGTCATTGTGGCCAGATGTATTACACAGCAGGCACTCTCCTCATATGGAGTGGGCTTATCTTGCAAGTCTGCTCCATACTTTTGGAGTGTAACAGCGATGTACAGTTACATTGTGGTGCCAGTAAAAATAAATTTACTGTGATTAAAAGCTTTCTTGTGTACTGCCACAGGTTGCAATCCTGTACATAACTAGTCCTCTGAGCTAAGAAATACATTTAGGCTTTCTTTTTTTTATTTTCTTTTTTATTTAGACTATTGTGAAATCTCTGAAAGATCAAGGATTCTAGTGGCTTTATTTTACATTAGTTCTGGAATAATACTGAATGCCCGGCTTTGCCATGGTGTCATGTGTCAGAAGTTTTACAGCCTCAAATTAAAATCATTATAATCCTTCAGACTTTGCACTACCTTTTCCTTCATTTATATTTACTCTTTTATGATCGAGAGTCCTCGGGGGTGATATTTTTTAATTCACATTAGGTTGGATATGGTCTCCATGCTGTTTCCGTAAGCCTGGCCACCTGGGGTCGATGCTTAGTCCCATCTTGCTGTGGAAACGGCGAGATGGGACAACCCCTTTTATTTATTTTTCTTTTTAATCCTGTATTACTAAATATTGCTTCCTCAGAACATAAAATGAAGGTTTTCCACACTCCTATCTATGATCTTAAAGGGACACTGACAGGCCCAAAAAGCATATTTAGGTATATATATGACAGTACAGGTCTTATAAAGTGTATGAGAATCATCTAAGTATACCCCCTGTCCACCTTATAAATACAGTAAAATGAAGTTTTATAACCTGCTAGAATTGTGTTCAATCTGCCCAAGGGGCGGTGTTTCATCTCAACTTGCGCCCAGCCAGCCTCGCCCCAACTGCCGTTTGAAGCGCCGCCCAGCTCATCAATATTCACTTCGCTGGGCGGCTACTAGTGTCCCTGGCCATCTTCAGCGCATGCGCCCGGCCCCCTCACTCGCCTGGATCGCATCGCGCCTGCGCACAGTCTGATTCTCAGCGGCCGATGCAGCCTCTGCTTTATGCCCATGCGCCGTGCACAGTTCAGAGCAGCGCTTCAGAGTAGCCGTTGAGATGAAAGGCCGCCCCTTGGGCAGATTGAACACGATTCAAGCAGGTTATAAAACTTCATTTTACTGTATTTATAAGGTGGACAGGGGGGATACTTAGATGATTTTAATACACTTTATAAGACCTGTACTGTCATATATATACCTAAATATGCTTATTGGGCCTGTCAGTGTCCCTTTAATGTGCGCTTGTCAGATACAGTATAGACAATTTTGCGTATTTTAGATGCCTGGAGGTGCTAAGCTTTGATGGAGTGCCGCTCTGTCTTTAAATGTGGTTTAGAACTATTTTTTTTTTTTTAAGTGATTACCCCATAAACTATTCATATATAGAACTAAAAGTTTACCTGGGGAATGTCTTGGCTAAAAAAAAATTAGTTCCCTATCTGGATAATTTCAATTGCTCATATTTAGGCAGGCTAAAGACTGTGTAAAATGTGACAAACTGCTATATTTAACACCTTTAGATATCATACAGTAATGTCTAAATGTTGTAGATTGTCAAATTCTAAGTGCTTCATTCCTTTCATCATGTCATACATGGCTTAAAACAGAGCTGTATCTCTGAAAAGCTCACCTATAAATTGTCCTTATAAAAGATGAAATAGTCCCAGCATATTGTCTTCATTTGTTTAGTCAGACTTCTAGGGATTTTTCCCTTCTTTCACACAAATTATTTTTTGCTTTTAAGGCTTTACATATAAATACATTTAGAATCTTTTCAAAATTTCTGACTAGTAGAACAAATGGATCACCAATGAGTAATTTCATAAAAGCATTTGTGATATCAGACACTGGTGTTTGATGAGAAGGATTGGCTTGATCAGTCCTAATAAACCAGACATACAGCCTGATAGGGTTGATCATGCTGGTAAAAAAAACCAATACCTTTTGTTATGAATATCTGTGGTCCCATTGCTGAGAAAAATAAATTTTTATTTGTATGCTAATGACCTACTGTAACTGGAGCACTGAGGGGTTGGCCAAAGCCATCATGGCTCCAGATTGTTACACCCCCTTTCTCTTGATTGACCGCATTAGACATCTGGTATAGCCTATTATTTAACATACACTGCTCAAAAAAATAAAGGGAACACTTAAACAACACAATGTAACTCCAAGTCAATCACACTTCTGTGAAATCAAACTGTCCACTTAGGAAGCAACACTGAGTGACAATCAATTTCACATGCTGTTGTGCAAATGGGATAGACAACAGGTGGAAATTATAGGCAATTAGCAAGACACCCCCAATAAAGGAGTGGTTCTGCAGGTGGTGACCACAGACCATTTCTCAGTTCCTATGCTTCCTGGCTGATGTTTTGGTCACTTTTGAATGCTGGCGGTGCTTTCACTCTAGTGGTAGCATGACACGGAGTCTACAACCCACACAAGTGGCTCAGGTAGTGCAGCTTATCCAGGATGGCACATCAATGCGAGCTGTGGCAACAAGGTTTGCTGTGTCTGTCAGCGTAGTGTCCAGAGCATGGAGGCGCTACCAGGAGACAGGCCAGTACATCAGGAGACGTGGAGGAGGCCGTAGGAGGGCAACAACCCAGCAGCAGGACCGCTACCTCCGCCTTTGTGCAAGGAGGAACAGGAGGAGCACTGCCCGAGCCCTGCAAAATGACCTCCAGCAGGCCACAAATGTGCATGTGTCTGCTCAAACGGTCAGAAACAGACTCCATGAGGGTGATATGAGGGCCCGACGTCCACAGGTGGGGGTTGTGCTTACAGCCCAACACCGTGCAGGACGTTTGGCATTTGCCAGAGAACACCAAGATTGGCAAATTCGCCACTGGCGCCCTGTGCTCTTCACAGATAAAAGCAGGTTCACACTGAGCACATGTGACAGACATGACAGAGTCTTGAGACGCCGTGGAGAACGTTCTGCTGCCTGCAACATCCTCCTGCATGACCGGTTTGGCATTGGGTCAGTAATGGTGTGGGGTGGCATTTCTTTGGAGGGCCGCACAGACCTCCATGTGCTCGCCAGAGGTAGCCTGACTGCCATTAGGTACCGAGATAAGATCCTCAGACCCCTTGTGAGACCATATGCTGGTGCGGTTGGCCCTGGGTTCCTCCTAATGCAAGACGATGCTAGACCTCATGTGGCTGGAGTGTGTCAGCAGTTCCTGCAAGACGAAGGCATTGATGCTATGGACTGTCCCGCCCGTTCCCCAGACCTGAATCCAATTGAGCACATCTGGGACATCATGTCTCGCTCTATCCACATGACGTTGCACCACAGACTGTCCAGGAGTTGGCAGATGCTTTAGTCCAGGTCTGGGAGGAGATCCCTCAGGAGACCGTTCGCCACCTCATCAGGAGCATGCACAGGCGTTGTAGGAAGGTCATACAGGCACGTGGAGGCCACACACACTACTGAGCCTCATTTTGACTTGTTTTAAGGACATTACATCAAAGTTGGATCAGCCTGTAGTGTGTTTTTCCACTTTAATTTTGAGTGTGACTCCAAATTCAGACGTCCATGGGTTGAAAAATTTGATTGCCATTTTTTTATTTTTGTGTGATTCTGTTGTCAGCACATTCAACTATGTAAAGAACAAAGTATTTCAGAAGAAAGCCACTGAGGAAGAGGGCAGACCCTCGAAACGCGTCTGGCTGGTCTGCGAGTGTTAAACTACCCACCCGAACCCAAACAAAGACCTACTAAATACAGTATTGGTCATCGTAAGATCTTCATACAGCTCTAAAAACGCCAGTGAAAGAGAAGCTGGCTTAAAGAATCGCGAGATTACGCGAACCCTGCAGACCTCTTCCTGGTCGGTGACACGCAAGGAAGAAACCACGTGGAACGCCGAGACCAGTAAGCAGGAAATCTTTAAGCATCGGATCCCGTGTTAACCCGGGAGATACGAAGGACCCAGCGATCACCGGAGCGGCAACCCCATAAAGGACAGTCACTCCAAAGGGCAAGGTAAGAGGGTTTGAAAAACAAGAGGGATTCCCCAGTTATAAAACCCGACCACCGCTTGTATCTTTCCTAACCCTAATTGCGCACTCTGTGTACAGAGGAATCGAGCTATATTGATACAAAAGTGCTGAATTGGATGGACACAGTTACAATATTCATATATAAGGAGTTGTTACTAAGTCTTCACAAGACTCCCCTCACAGGACACAATTACACAGGATATATATTTTTTCTTCCTTTTTACTTTTCACAGGATATATATATATATATAATTTTTTTTTTCACAGGACACTCATTGTGTTATTGGAAGATTCTTGATTTGATTTACAGGTCACTGGACTTTATTTGTATCACAAGTGATTTATATGCACATTATAGCACCAATTGTTTTTTCAGGATATTCATTCATACAACTCATATATTGACAAGAGTACTATACCCATCCAGATAGCCATTATATTTAGTATATTGAAACAGATCCATATGTACCAACTTAGTGATCCCAGTGCATTTCATATTATATTTTATGTGTAATTTCTATTTTATGTGCAATTTTATGTGTTATTTTATTATATAAAGATACCACTTATAGACCTGCCAGCCGGTGAGTGCCTGTTTTTTATTTTTATTCTTTATTTCAGAAGAATATTTAATTAATTCAGATCTAGGATGTTATTTTTGTGTTCCCTTTATTTTTTTGAGCAGTGTATTTATTATTGATATAGAGGATGAGAACAGTAGTGCTGTTTTAGTACATGACATGCTCCCATGGCTTATACTGAATAAATTTCAATGAAGATGTTTTGAATATTTTTTTTTTCCATTTTTATAATTTGCATATCATTAACATGTCTAGCTATCTTGTGATTTCTATAATTTCATGATTTTCCTTGTATTGCAATTTCAGTGTGAGAAGTGTATAATGCGTTTTGGAGTCCTGCACATTTTTCACATACAATAGACAAAAAAGTCAGGACCCCAAAATGTGTTTTATGCATATATTTTAATTGGAATATAATGAAAGGCTTTTTTATTGGATCAAGCATAGGTGCCAGAAATCTTTTCTTCCTTAGGCCCCTTTCACACGGGCGAGTATTCCGCGCGGATGCGATGCGTGAGTTGAACGCATTGCACCCGCACTGAATCCTGACCCATTCATTTCTATGGGGCTGTTCACATGAGCGGTGATTTTCACGCATCACTTGTGCATTGCGTGAAAATTGCAGCATGTTCTATTTTGTGTGTTTTTCACGTAACGCATGCCCCATAGAAATGAATGGGGTTGCGTGAAAATCGCAAGCATCCGCAAGCAAGTGCGGATGCGGTGCGATTTTCACGCACGGTTGCTAGGAGACGATCGAGATGGAGACCCGATCATTATTATTTTCCCTTATAACATGGTTATAAGGGAAAAAAATAGCATTCTGAATACAGAATGCATAGTAAAATAGCGCTGGAGGGGGTTAAAAAAAAAATAATAATAATTTAACTCCCCTTAATCCACTTGATCGCGCAGCCGGCATCTCTTCTGTCTTCTTTCTTTGCTGTGTGCAGCAACAGGACCTGTGGTGACGTCACTCTGGTCATCACATGATCTTTTACCATGGTGATGGATCATGTGATGACCGGAGTGACATCACCACAGGTCCTGTTCCTGCAATCAGCAAAGAAGGAGACAGAAGAGAAGCCGGGCTGCGCGATTAAGTGGACTAAGGTGAGTTAAATTATTTTTTATTTTATTTTTAACCCCTCCAGCGCTTTTTTACTATGTATTCTGTATTCAGAATGCTATTATTTTCCCTTATAACCATGTTATAAGGGAAAATTATACAATCTACAGAACACCGATCCTAAGCCCGAACTTCTGTGAAGAAGTTCGGGTTTGGGTACCAAACATGCGTGATTTTTCTCACGCGAATGCAAAACGCATTACAATGTTTTGCACTCGCGCGGAAAAAGCGTGCGTGTTCCCGCAACGCACCCGCACATTTTCCCGCAACGCCCGTGTGAAAGAGGCCTTATTGTCTACATGACTTGAAAAAAGTAAATCGTAGACTGAAACGTTGTGTGACATTATCTGGACTTAATACTGTGCGCTAAAGTTTGGATGAAGCATACATAACATGTATATCCCCAATGAAATTAATTTTGTATGAAATAAAGGATAAAAAGTTGTTCTATGTAAAAATCCACTCTAGAGACGAGGGACACTACGGCTGGATAAAAATTTAAAATGTTCAGCCTCCAACAACGACGAGGCTTCTTCACTATAAGAGCTGTGGAATAGTCTTTCTCAGGACGTGGTTACAGCAGGAACAAGGCTTAGAGGATTAGGCAGCCACCTTCCTTTCATTTCTTTGGGTCTGCTGAACATAGTTGAGTGCTCACTCCGCTATCTCCAGCAGTTCCCAAAAAGTGAATGGAGTGGTGGCTGTGCATGCACTATGTAATCATCATTAACCACTTTGGTACCACCACACAACTTTCTACTTCGGGGCGGTAGGCTCTTATCTTTAACCTGACGTGTAAAAGTGTTGGGTTACATTGCGATCTGCTGGCGGCTTGTGCCGCCTCAGATCGCTGTGACCGCGCTGTCATTAGACAGCTGCGGTCACAGGGAGGAGTACGGAAGCCAGCTGAAGCAGTCTCGCTGTAATACACGCTTTTAGCAGTCTGCTACAAGTGTGTATTAAATAGAAAAAGTTAAAAGTAGTCAGAGAGCAATTTTTCTTATGTAAGAGCGCCATCTGCGGGCTTTAAAATGAAATGTCAGCCTGCAGGCTGGGAATTAGCCTCTTCCTGCCTTGACTGTGGCAGAAAGGGGTTAATTCACGTAAAAAAAAGTTAATACATTTTTTTATTAAAAGATATAGCAATAGTTACTAGTATTAGCAATAGTAATTAGACTACGTACACACCCATACAAACATCCCGCCCCTTTTTTGTTTATAAAAAATATATATTATATTTACTAGTTTTAGCAATAGTATAGTGGAATTTGTATGTGTAAAATATACAAACATACACACATTTGTTTAAAAAAATCTAGGTTTTTGTTTTAGCTATAGTACAGTAATGGTTTTAGCAATGTTTTGTCTTGAAAATTTTTGTAATTAGAAACAAAAATTGATAAGAAAGGAAAAAACTTTTTTTTTTCATAATTTTCAGTTTTTCCTTTTTTTTTTAATACTATAGCCATCATCTAATGGCACAAAAGAAAGGTCTAAGGTCCAGACATGGAACAACAACTAGACGTATACAGTACAGACCAAAAGTTTGGACACACCTCATTCAAAGAGTTTTCTTTATTTTCATCACTATGAAAATTGTAGATTCACACTGAAGGCATCAAAACTATGAATTAACACATGTGGAATTATATACATAACAAACAAGTGCGAAACAACGGAAAATATGTCATATTCTAGGTTCTTCAAAGTAGCCACCTTTTGCTTTGATTACTGGTTTGCACACTCTTGGCATTCTCTTGATGAGCTTCAAGAGGTAGTCCCTGAAATGGTTTTCATTTCTCAGGTGTGCTCTGTCCAACTGAATAGACTGTTAGAATTGGTATTATGGCAAGAAAAAAGCAGCATAGTTTTGATGCCTTCATAGTCAAGAAAATAAAGAAAACTCTTTGAATGAGAAGGTGTGTCCAAACTTTTGGTCTGTACTGTACAACAGACTAGGGGTGGGTGATATGGCCTAATATCTATATTGCGATATAATTTTAAGCATGTGCGATATATATTGCGATATATTGTTTTCTATATTTGGGGGGGTTTAAAAAAAATTTTTTTTTTACTTTTTATTTAATAACTATTAGCCTTCTTAAAGAGGACCTTTCATCTGAATCAAGTAAGTAAACTGAATATACATACATGGAGAGCGGCGCCCAGGGATCCCCCTGCACTTACTGTTATCCCCGGGCGCCGCTCCGTTCTCCGGTTATAGGCTCCGGTAAAGTCACAGTTAGGCTCCACCCATTGGAGCCTGCCGCGGTCTCCTTCTCCTATGCTGTAGCGCTGGCCAATCGCAGCGCTCAGCTCTTAGCCATGCTATGAGCTGAGCGCTGCGATTGGCCAGCGCTACAACATAGGAGAAAGAGACGCCGGCAGGCTCAAATGGGTGGAGCCTAACTGTGACTTTACCGGAGCCTATAACCGGAGAACGGAGCGGCGCCCGGGGATAACAGTAAGTGCAGGGGGATCCCTGGGCGCCGCTCTCCATGTATGTATATTCAGTTTACTTACTTGATTCAGATGAAAGGTCCTCTTTAAGGGCTAGAACCCTTGTCATATTCACCCTAATAGAGCTCTATTAGGGTGAATAGGACTTTACACTCTCCCTGCTGCCCTGTGCTTTGTGCACACAACAGCAGGGAGCTGACCATGGCAGCCAGCCTCTCATGTGCCCCTTAGCCACTCATGTGCCCCCCAGCCTCTGATCCGCCCCCCAGCCTCTCCCTCTTATCAGCCCCCTCTGGTAACTCAAACCCACTCCCCTCCCTCCCCAGTATTAATCATTGGTGGCAGTGGCCACAGGGTCATTGGTGGTAGTGGGCAGTTCCGATCGGAGTCCCAGCAGTGTAATGCTGGGGCTCCGATCGGTTACCATGGCAGTCAGGACACTACTGAAGTCCTGGCTGCCATGGTATGTTAGTGAGCAGCATTATACTCGTGTGCGCCGTGGCCGCCGGGCGCTCCTTCTCATAGGTCTGTGCGGCGCATTGCTAATGCTATAAGCGATATAGGCGATATGCACAAAATCCATATTGTGGCACAAATTTATATCGCATATTGCGCACCCCTACAACAGACCCTGAACATAACCCATAACCAAACATATATAAGGGAAGGTAGGGTAGAATACATAGAAACATAGGGAAGACATTGATGTCAAACTAGGTGGCCCTCACACTGGACAGATGGAATATCCAGGAAAGGAGCAAGGCTCCTGCACCAACCAAGGCTGGAATACCACTGACCTCAATTTCACAGAAACAGGATAAGTAGAGCCATGAGACCACACCCAGATCCACACCTTAACCCCATAACCACCAGACTGGGAAGAGGTCAGGAAACAGGAGCAGTTCACAAACATACAGAAACAACACGTTGCCTAAGGCAACTGCTTGCACGGCAGACGTGTCACGGCAGACTACACCGGGACCGAGACACAGCCGTGACAAAAATCCTCTTTTATGTTGATGATGAAACCTTCCTTCCTCCACATAGAGATGTCCTCTTGTCACAGTTACAGTCCTTGGTATAAATAAGGGCTCATGCACACAAACTTATTTTTGGTTTGCGTCCAATCCGCATTTTTTGCGGGTCGGATGTGGACAGCACACCCATGCTTATAGACAAGCAAAATGCTCAGCTATTGGCAGTCCCATAGAAATTAATAGAGGGTGGCCACACATGTGCGGTGCGCCCTCCTGCACTTTGTGGTCTCCATTCTAAGTATAGGTGTGGGCACCTCTATCATACATTGGGGTCGTATCCTAACGAAATGCCCCCAGTGTCCAAGGTGAGAAAACCCTTTAAAGCAGGGAAAAGCACCAGCCTATGTGCGTCACCAGAGAGATTGGCATTAATTTTCTATAGTGTACAAGCACGACCACCACTGTTGGATTGCAGGGTGATCGTAACCATGGAAACAAGCAGTGTATAGTGGGATGGAAAAATGAATCCAGCCAGCAAAGGAAGCAATATGGGCACTCGCAATACATTAGTAAGTGGGTTGTATTCACCTTCTCTACATAAGAAATGCCACTTGCTGAAGTGACACAACACCTTTAAGCTTGCTGTCAAGTAAGTCTTTTTCCATGACCGTTTTACCTTGTGTTTTCCCATTTAGTATGCACTAGCGACATGTGTTTTCCCTTCCCATGTGCATTGTCTTCATTTATCAATGTTAAACCTCATCATCCATCTTTTGCAGTATACTGTCCTCTGTTGTGGTCTGATATGTACAGTTAATAACCAACCCCATGTTTTCTGTTACTGAACCAGTTTCTTATTCATGTACACACATTTTCCCCCAGTCCAAGCGTTCTCATTTTTATGTAGTAACCTTATGCTTGGCACAGTATCAGTTGCTTTGGAGTAATCAAGATATGACATCCAATGACTCACCTCGGTCCAATCATGAATTTAGAAACTATCCCTCACAGAGCCATGCTGCTGATAGGTGTTATATGCTTATTTGCATTGAGATAGCGTCTCTTGGAAAAACCTTCAAACAGTTTACCAACAATAGATGTTAGCCTTTTCTCTGGCAAGGACGTATGTCATGCATCCTGGCAGTGTGGCAATCCAGTAGCCAAGGACATACATTCAGCCTTGCTATTGATGGCTGGATCTTGGGCTGTGTAACAGCTAGAGAGTCAATCCAGTCTTGTTTTAAAGCTTTAGTTAGAGGTCTCAGTGAAAGCTGCATATATCTGCAACATTTTCCCACCCTGATTTTTAATAGCTCTAACCCATGTTACTCTTCTTGCAGCTAGAGTCTCGATCTTGGTCTTGTTTTAAATTAGAGATTGTCAGCCTTAAAACAAGACTTGACATGAATCTGTAGCTGGTACACAGCCTGAAATATACCAAGAGAAAATATCCCTCCCCTCTTCAGCTGGCTGAGATGTCAGCCAGCATTAAAGAGGAGAGGGGGAAGTGGATGAAGTGCTGAGTGGCTACACAGGGAGAGAGACACTGAGATTTTCACTCCTCTTTGTAATTGTAAATGTCCCCATGGGGAAGGATAACATGGACTGTTGTCGTTCCCTTCACCGATCAATCAGATAGCTTACTTGCTCTTTGATTGTTATATATGGGGTCTTTTTTTTTTTTTACAGAAAAGAAGTGAGAAGATGAGTGCCTAATTAGTTCATTGACTCCATGATATCCTGTCCATACGTGATCTATAGAGTAAACTATAACTTCTCTAGCGAGACCCCTTACATGCTACAGTAATAATGATCACTAGAGAGGAAAATCTAATATATTTCTGATGGAAAAGATTTCCCTCAGTCAGGAAAGTAATTGACTACCACCATAAACAATTGTTTTTGATTTATTTATTTTTTCCAACATTATTCATCCTGGCTTTTTTTTGGCCCATATTATGAATGCTACACCTGGCCCTCCCACAGTTCATCAGAACCAAAGTTATAGAGATCTAACTTATTTTCTGATGAACTACAGGAAGGTTGGGTATTGTCCATAATACAGGAGTAATAAAACTCCCATATTATACACATCTGAAAGCAGCCTTAATTAAAGGAGTGTTCCAACATTTTACAACTGATGACCTATCCTCAGGATAGATCATCAGTATCGAATCGGTGGGGGTCCAACACCCAGGAGTGGCATTTTGACAATGTGCTTGGTGTCTACTTTGAGACAATTTATGGGTATTGGGTAGGGATGTCCCGATACCATTTTTTTAAGACTGAGTACGAGTACCGATACTTTTATTTAAGTACTCACCGATACCAATTACCGATACCAATTTTAACAATAAAATACACACACATGTATTTTCTGACCACTGACCAACCAAAAGGCCCAAAAACAAAACTATAACATTCCAAGGAGACATTACACTGTATGGGGGCCACAAAGAGACATTATACTGTATGGGGGCCACAAGGAGACGTTATACTGTATGGGGGCAGCCACAAGGAGACGTTATACTGTATGGGGGCAGCCACAAGGAGACGTTATACTGTATGGGGGCAGCCACAAGGAGACGTTATACTGTATGGGGGCAGCCACAAGGAGACGTTATACTGTATGGGGGCAGCCACAAGGAGACGTTATACTGTATGGGGGCAGCCACAAGGAGATGTTATACTATATGGGGGCAGCCACAAGGAGACGTTATACTGTATGGGGGCAGCCACAAGGAGACGTTATACTGTATGGGGGCAGCCACAAGGAGACGTTATTCTGTATGGGGGCAGCCACAAGGAGACGTTATACTGTATGGGGGCAGCCACAAGGAGACGTTATACTGTATGGGGGCAGCCACAAGGAGACGTTATACTGTATGGGGGCAGCCACAAGGAGACGTTATACTGTATGGGGGCAGCCACAAGAAGACGTTATACTGTATGGGGGCAGCCACAAGGAGACGTTATACTGTATGGGGGCAGCCACAAGGAGACGTTATACTGTATGGGGGCAGCCACAAGGAGACGTTATACTGTATGGGGGCAGCCACAAGGAGACGTTATACTGTATGGGGGCAGCCACAAGGAGACGTTACACTGTATGGGGGCCACAAGGAGACGCTACTGTAAGGAGTCAGGACAACAATTTTTGAAGCCCCTCCCTCCTCAGTATAATAGTCTTGTGGCCATCATACAGTAATGTATATTTCTTCTTGCCCTAATGCCTGCTTTTAGAGATCAATGTGCAGCTTGCAGGCAGGAAGGGAAGGACCAGGGCCATAGAAGACAGACACTATCACCTTTATTTCTTTCTGTCTGTGACCACTTGGGCTGGTTATAATCTTCTAACTAAGCTTTATACACTTACTAGGGTCGGTTCCTATAACTTTTGAAACTACTGGCGAACTCTGTTTGAGGAGGCCGGAGGGTGTCTGGACTCTGGAGAGGCATTTCCCACGGCTGGCTTGCTCCTGTGCTCCGATTCGGAGATCAGATGTCTGTGTGGAGTCATCGGGAACATGGGGGAAGGAGCCGGGGACGGTGGCAGCCGCTGGTAATCAGGGCGAGGGGCGGAGATTGGGAGCAAGAAGAAGCTGTATTTGCTGTGCAAGATGCAGGGGCAGGCCGCGGACGCACACAGACATATTTAGAAGCGGCGCACAGGTATCGGCAGTGGTATCGGGGACATTTGCACGAGTACAAGTACTCGTGCAAATGTCCGGTACCGATACCGGTATCGGGACATCCCTAGTATTGGGGGTTAATATGATTTTTTATTTAATTTTGCATTTTAGGTTATATTTGTACATGTCAAAACTGCGAAAATTTTCCTGGCTACCAGAGGTCCAAAATGTACCTGGTCAGCGAAATGGTTAAACTTTAAAGGGTCAACTCTTTCAAGTTTTGAACTTGTCACCATTGACATAAGAAATTATTATTGAAGAGCATTTTAGGGTTACCGTATTTTCCGGCGTATAAGACGACTTTCTAACACTAGAAATTATTTTCCAAAGTCGGGGATTGTCTTATACGCCGGGTATAAGGTATAAACGCAGATCCGATGGTATATTCTAACCCCCAGGCGTTCCCATGGTGACGGGGATGCTTGCCAGGGGGTTCAAATATACCATCGGATCTGCGTTTTCACTGGGACGCTTGCCTCTCCCCCCCCCCCCCCCCCCCCTTCACCAGCTTTTGAGCCACTTATTTTCTTCCCTAATCTTCTGCTGCCTGTCTAATATGGCACATGATACATGTACCTTAGAAAATATTACATAGGAGATCCTTGAGAGCTTAAAGGGAGTCTTTCACGCCGATTCACCGTATTAACCTAATAACAAACTTATGTCCACGGCATCCCCCCTATTAAAACTGTACTTACCGTATGTTGCTTGATATCGGCGCGTGCCGTGATCACGGCAAGAACGTAAGTTAGGCTGGGGCCGGCGCATGCACACGGTAAACTGTGATGCCCCGGCCAAACTGTGGTCATTCAATGCGCACGCGCTGATATCGCGGTTATCGCCGCATGCTCGGGATTACGGACGGGAGGAGGGAGGTTAGAGCAGAGACCAAGGGCGGGCAGACGCGGCGGAGGGGGAGTGGATTCGTATGAAAATGACCCAGGGGCCTGGGCAGCGGCCGTTGTAACGCCGCACCTGGGCACCTTCACAGCCTAAATTGCATATGGATTAAAAGTGTTTTTCGGCAGAACGATGATAGCAAACAACATACGGTAAGCACAGTTTTAATAGGGGGGATGCCGGGGACATAAGTCTGTTATTAGGTTAATACGGTGAATCGGCGTGAAATACTCTCTTTTAAGACCTATAAAATAATCCCAAATTTACCAAAAAGTTTGAAAAATTAGCAATTTTCAAAATTTCAATTTCTCTGCTTTTAAAACAGAAAGTGATATCTCATAAAATATTTATTACTTAAAGGGAATCTGTCACCTGCTTTTACTATTTTAAGCTGGCACTATCGCTATGTTGACTAAAGTACCTTATTTCCAGCAGTCTTCTTTTTACTTTATTTCGTTTTGTAGTTTTGATATAAAAGCGTTTTTTATGTTATGCTAATTAGGGTCCAAGGTGCCCAGAGGGGTGTTTTTTTCACTCTCCGGAGCCCAGTGACGCCCCCCTGCAGTGCCCAGCTTGCCTTAATTTGAATTCCAAGAACGCCTCCTGATCATCAAATAACCAGTCATTTATTTTATTTTTTTGACCGATTGTCTTAGGCAGGGTCACTTTTTTTGCGGGATGAGGTGACTGACTGGTACTATTTTAGGGGGCATAAGCCTTTTTGATCGCTTGGTGTTGCAATTTTTGTGATGTAAGGTGACAAAAATGGCTTTATTTGACAGTTTTTAAATTTTTCGGACGGGGTGTTTTTTTTTGTTTTTGTTTTTTATGGTGTTCACCTGACGGGTTAGGTTTTGTGATATTTTTATAGAGCTGGTTGTTACGCAGTCACTTGTAGTTGCACTTTCTGTGATGTAAGGTGACAAAAATGGCTTTTCTTGACACAGGTTTTTTTTTAATGATTATCGGACAGTGTGAATCATGTGATATATTTTTAGAGCCAGTCGTTACAGACGCGGCAATACCAAATATGTCTTATTTTATTTTTCTATTTTTAAATTATTCTTTTTTTAATTACTTAATTGGGGAATTTTTGAATTTTTTTTTTACATGTGAAACCTTTTTTATTTTTTAATTACTTTCTTTTTTTATTTTTTATTTTACACTTTGCGTCCCCGTAAGGTCATACAAGACATCTGGGGGACATTTAACTTCACTTTTTTTTTTCACTATTGATTTCTCCTGTAACTAGGGCTGACATAGTAACCCCCGTTACAGGGGAAATACTGCCCCCAGAGAAGCTGTACAGCAGAATACTGTGCTGTACAGCTTCAGTGCAGGGCTTATCGAGGTCTATGGAAGACCCGACAGCTCCTGCACTCTCCCGGCCCCGGCGGTCACATGACCACGGGACAGGACAGGAAGCGCATATAGCTTCCTGATCTGTATACACAGTGCTCGTTGAGCGCTGTGCATTCAGCGATCTAAAAGGCAGGGACACCTGGGAACTGTCCCTGCCTTCTCTTTGGGTTGGCCTGTTGTCACTGCACATCCATTCAGAGATAAAAATCAACCCATAGGACGTTTATATCCTATGAGCGGATGTGAAGTGGTTAAGGCTGCTTTTACACTAGCATTTCCAATTTCGCTATTGAGATCCGTCATAGGATTTCAATAGCAGATGAAAACGCTTGTTTTGTCCCAATTCATTGTCAATGGGGACAAAACTGAACTGAACGAAATGGAATACACCAAAATGCGTTCTGTTTGGTTGCACTCCCATCGCAGACAATATGGCTATATAAGACATAAAACAACTGGATCCGTTCATGACGGATGCATGCGATTTTGCAGATCCATGATGGATACGAAAACGCTAGCGTGAAAGTAACCTAAGCCAGTTCTTTCTGCTCTGCACTGATAAGGGTTCAATCACTGAAACCGCTGTCTGCAGATGAGGTGTTGGCTTTCTTAATTTCCAAGTCTCAAGGCCTATTTAAAGAGTCGAACATTGACTTACAGGATGCATTACATCTGGTGGCATTAGAGGCAGAGCTCGGTAAGAGCTCATTTGCACCCCTTTATTCCCAGAATTCCAGAGGAGCATGTATGGCCTAAAAGTCTCCTCACACAGATTATGGCACCCTCTCCCCAAGGAGAGAGAGTACCCCCCAAAATGTTGTTACAAAGAACAAAAAAATAACTTGGACAACCCCTTTAACCAAATCTGCAGTATGTCGGTCTCGAGTTCCATGAGTAAAACATGCTCTTCTACAATCCTGATCTTTGTGACAGATTGCCTTATCTGTACCCCCAATAATTGTTTAATGTTTTGTTTTGTTTTTTTGCTTTCTTCATCCACATGCTCTCTCATTCCTTGGTTGAACTTTATGGATATATGTTTTTTTCACTTGTACTATGTAAATACTGCATGTAACTGAAGTAGACAGAGCTATGCAACTGACTAGGATAAAAGGAGGGAAAGATCTGATCTTCCTCTAAAGGTAACAGAGGTTTTTGGTATTTTTTTTTTTCTATATTCTTAATACTCCCTTTCCTGTTTCATGCCAGAAATGTACAAGGTTGGCAGTGGAACATTAACCAAATGCCATACATTCTTGACCTACATCAGAGATACAGTGTATATAAAAAGTCTACACACCCCTGTTAAAATGTCAGGTTTCTGTGATGTAAAAAAATTAGACAAAGATAAATAATTTCAGAACTTTTTCCACCTTTAATGTGACCTATAAACTGTACAACTCAATTGAAAAACAAACAAATCTTTTAGGTAGAGGGAAGAAAAAATATAAAAAAAATATGGTTGCATAAGTGTGCTCACCCTTAAACTAATACTTTGCTGAAGCACCTTTTGATTTTATTACAGCACTCAGTCTTTTTGGGTATGAGTCTATCAGCATGGCACATTTTGACTTGGCAAGATTTGCCCACTCTTGTTTGCAAAAACACTCCAAATCTGTCAGATTGCGAGGTCATCTCCTGTGCACAGCCCTCTTCAGATCACCCCACAGATTTTCAATCGGATTCAGGTCTGGGCTCTGGCTGGGCCATTCCAAAACTTTAATCTTCTGGTGAAGCCATTCCTTTGTTGATTTGGATGTATGCTTTGGGTTGCTGTCATGCTGAAAGAAGCTTTCTAGCAGAAGCCTGAAGGTTTTGTGCCAATATTGACTGGTATTTAGAACTGTTCATAATTCCCTCTAGCTTAACTAAGGCCCCAGTTCCAGCTGAAGAAAAACAGCTCTAAAGCATGCTTCACTGTGGTATGGTGTTCTTTTGGTGATGTTCAGTGTTGTTTTTGGGCCAAACGTATCTTTTGGAATTATGGCCAAAAAGTTCAACCTTGGTTTCATCAGACCATAACACCTTTTCCCACATGCTTTTGGGAGACTTCAGATGTGTTTTTGCAAAATGTAGCCTGGCTTGGATGTTTTTCTTCGTAAGAAAAGGCTTTCATCTTGCCACTCTACCCCATAGCCCAGACATATGAAGAATACGGGAGATTGTTGTCACATGTACCACACAGCCAGTACAGTGCCAGATATTCCTGCAACTCCTTTAATGTTGCTGTAGGCCTCTTGGTATCCTCCCAGACCAGTTTTCTTCTCGTCTTTTCATCAATTTTGGAGGGACGTCCAGTTCTTGGTAATGTCACTGTTGTGCCATATTTTATCCACTTGATGATGACTGTCTTCACTGTGTTCCATGGTATATCTAATGCCTTGGAAATTCTTTTGTACCCTTCCCCTGACTGATGCCTTTTAACAATGAGATCCCTCTGATGCTTTGGAAGCTCTCTGTGGACCATGGCTTTTGCTGTGGGATGCGACTAAGAAAAATTTAGGAAAGACCAACTAGAGCAGCTGAACTTTATTTGGGGTTAATCAGAGGCACTTTAAATGATGGCAGGTGTATGCTGACTCTATTTAACATGATTTTGAATGTGATTGCTTAATTCTGAACACAGCTACATCCCCAGTTATAAGAGGGTGTGCACACTTATGCAATCACATTTTTTTTTTTTTTTTTGTTTTCTTCCCTCCACCTAAAAGATTTCAGTTTGTTTTTCAATTGAGTGGTACAGTTTATAGGTAACATTAAAGGTGGAAAAAGTTCTGAAATTATTTATCTTTGTCTCATTTTTTTACATCACAGAAACCTGACATTTTAACAGGGGTGTGTAGACTTTTTTTATGCACTGTAAGTCTGATCCGAGCTGTTTTGCTTATCATGAATGATAACATTGACTTCTCTGTGTGGAATAAATAGATTCACTTTTTTCATTGTCAGATTTTGGCTATTAAAAAATAAATTAGTAGGGTGTCTGTAAAATATCAATAATCCCGCCATGTAATACAAGTATTAATAATAGGCTAATTACACAATAAGGCCTGATTCAGACGGCCAGCGCCTAAACAACACGTGGGTCCTATGAAGTGAATAGTTCCATTCACACCCGGACTGTGCGGAGAAACTCGAGGCAAGGACTACTTTAGTTCATGTCTCACGGATCATGGACCTGGAGACCATTGATGACGGACCTTTATATCACATGTACTATCGCTGAAAGGGCTAACCTGACTTATCTTCTGGCATTCTCGTCCTTAGTTTATTCTTTGTGTTAAAGGGGGTTTTCCCAGCCCTTATTACTGATGACCTATCATCTGGCCATCAGTATTTGTTCAGTAGGAGGCTGACATTGGGAACCCCCTGACGATCAGCGGTTTGAAAGGGCAAGGGCACTCACAGTAGCGCAGCAGCCTTCTCACAGCTTTCCCTAGGCCATGCCTTGTGACTAGGGCTGCAGCTTTCGACTATTTTTGTAATTGAGTATTCTATCGATTAATCCAACGATTAATCAAGTACTCGAACAATAAAAAAAGAATTAAAAGAATGTTTTTCTTTATAAAAACGTATCAGCCCCCCCCAGTGCCATCAGTGCAGCTCAGCTCCATTGAAGTGAATAGGGCTGAGTTGTGACACCAAGCACAGCTGCTACCAATTGGACAGTGGTGCTATTGTGAGCACCCAGTTGCCTTGTCAAACTGCTGATCGGCGGGGGTAGGCCATCAGTTGTAAAGTCTAAAACCCTTTAATTACCTCATAAAGGGGTTATCCAGGAATTTGATAATGATGACCTAACCTCAGGATAGGTCATCAGTATCAGATCGGCAGGGTTCCAACCCCTGAGACCCTATGATCAGCTGTATGAAGAGGCTGCAGTGCTCCATAGGGAAAGTGATATCACTGTACAATGGTCACTTTGCCTGGTGAATGGGGCTTAGCTGCAATACCAAGCTTAGTTGCTATACAATGTATGGTGCTTTACTTGCTGTGAAGACACCGCCTTGCTCACTAGAGCTCCAGTAAGTCAGCTGATTGAGGGGGTTCCTGGAGTCGGACTCCTGCTGATCTGATACTGATGACCTTTCCTTAGGATAGACCATCAGTATCAAATGTCTGGTTAACCCCTTCAATCATAAATCAAATTGAAAAATGTATTTCATATATATTATTGCTTCCTAAATTAGAACACATAGCTAGCGTGCAGTGTACTGCTTTTCTAACCTCCCATCACGGCTAATACTACTAGAAAGAGCGTCTGCATTCAATAGCTGTATTTATTTTTACTCCACTCCACAACTTTCTCCAGCTGAAGACTTGGAATAAACATTAACTTGTCATTTGCTTAAATTTATATTTTCTTGTGTTTTGCTTTTTGAAGCTAATTTGTTCCATCCATTTAACACATGTTCCCTTGCCATAGTTATTCGTTTCTCCACTGATTTAAAGACACAATATTTTATCCACTCTGCTTAGCACGCAGCTCTTAGGAGTTTAATGTCTGCAAGTGAAAGTGAAATTGTAGGCTAAATGTAGTAAAAAGCCAGTGTAGAAACATTGGGTAAAATGCTAGAAATGTTGGTGCAAAATAAATATTGCATGTCAGAATACTTGTGGAATTCTTGCAGACTGCATAATCCTTTATTTTGCCTCGGTGAAAGGCATACATGTCGAGCATTGTGTGGAGAATGTTGTGGTAATTAATCACATCCAATATACTGTATTATGTTAAGAGGGAAAATATGTTGGTATGGCAAAAGAAAACTTCGCTGATTGCAAATCTTGTGTTAATGAATGCATACTACATTGTGATCTGCACACAGTACTCACTTGTTATTGCAGGAATGCTGGCCTCACCTTCAGTTCACTTGAGGATTATAGAAGACACGCAGTAAAAATTTGTGATGGTTTTATTTTAGCGCTGATGTCCACTTGGTTTGGTCAATAGCATGTATAGTCGGATATCGACACAATTATAACATTTTTGGCTCTATACACCACCACAATGGATTTGAAATGAAACGAACAAGATGTGCTTTAACTGCAGACTGTCAGCTTTAATTTGAGGGTATTTACATCTAAATCAGGTGAACGGTGTAGGAATTACAACAGTTTGCATATGTGCCTCCCACTTGTTACAGACCAAAAGTAATCGGACAATTGGCCCCATTGGCCAGGTGTGTGTTATTCCCTCATTATCCCAATTACAATGAGCAGATAAAAGCTCCAGAGTTCATTTCAAGTGTGCTATTTGCATTTGGAATCTGTTGCTGTCAACTCTCATGATGATATCCAAAGAGCTGTCACTATCAGTGAAGCAAGCCATCATTAGGCTGAAAAAACACAACAAACCCATCAGAGAGATAGCAAAAACATTAAGCATGGCCAAAACAACTGTTTGGAACATTCTTAAAAAGAAGGAATGCATCGGTGAGCTCAGCAACACCAAAAGACCTGGAAGACCACGGAAAACAACTGTGGTGGATAACCGAAGAATTATTTCCCTGGTGAAGAAAACGCCCTTCACAACAGTTGGCCAGATCAAGAACACTCTCCAGGAGGTAGGTGTATGTGTGTCAAAGTCGAGATTTAAGAGCAGATTTCACCAGAGTGAATAGAGAAGGTTCACCACAAGATGTAAACCATTGGTGAACCTCAAAAACCATATGGCCAGATTAGAGTTTGCCAAACGACATCTAAAAAAGCCTTCACAGTTCTGGAACAACATTCTATGGGCAGATGAGACCAAGATCAACTTGTACCAGAGTGATCGGAAGAGAAGAGTATGGAGAAGGAAAGGAACTGCTCATGATCCTAAGCATACCACCTCATCAGTGAAGCATGGTGGTGGTAGTGTCATGGTGTGGGCATGTATGGCTGCCAATGGAACTGGTTCTCTTATGTTTATTGATGATGTGACTGCTGACAAAAGCAGCAGGATGAATTCTGAAGTGTTTCAGGCAATATTATCTGCTCATATTTAGCCAAATGCTTTAGAACTCATTGGATGGCGCTTCACAGTGCAGATGGACAATGGAATACTGCAAAAGCAACCAAAGAGTTTTTAAGGGAAAGAAGTGGAATGTTATGCAATGGCCAAGTCAATCACCTGACCTGAATCCGATTTGAGCATGCATTTCACTTGCTGAAGACAGAACTGAAGGGAAAATGCCCCAAGAACAAGCAGGAACTGAAGACAGTTGCAGTAGAGGCCTGGCAGAGCATCACCAGGGATGAAACCCAGCATCTGGTGATGTCTATGCATTCCAGACTTCAGGCTGTAAATGACTGCAAAGGATTTGCAACCAAGTATTAACAAGTGAAAGTTTGATTTATGATTATTCTGTCCCATTATTTTTGGTCCCTTAACAAGTGGGAGGCACATATGCAAACTGTTGTAATTCCTACACCGTTCACCTGATTTGGATGTAAGTACCCTCAAATTAAAGCTGACAGTCTGCAGTTAAAGCACATGTTGTTCATTTCATTTCAAATCCATTGTGGTGGTTATAGAGCCTAAAATGTTAGCATTGTGTCAATGTCCCAATATTTATGGACCTGACTGTATAAACCCCTTGATCACTAAAGCCAGACTATGGTTTACCAGCAACTTTTCATGAGATGCATTAAAGAATTTATAATTGTTTCAGGTCTTAGAAAACAACAAACTGTGGTGTCACAAATTTAAAGTAGTCTGTTAACGACTGAATAGAGATGTTAACCATTGACCGCAGTTATATTTGATGGGTGCCCTTCAGTGAGCATTTTAGTGGCCCTGCCTATTAGCAGAAACATAAGGCATAAACCTCTCTGCCAAAGCCATGTCTTTGACATATGAATAAAAACATGTGAAGCTGAGTTTGCTAAAGATCACTTAGCTGAGCCAGAAGACAACGCAAAGGGTCTTCTGTAGACACCAACCAAAAAAAGATTGTTGTGTATGACATCAACTAAATATGTCCTTCATAAGGCCCCCCTCCTGTCAGTATAACCCCACTCATAGCAATATGACGGTATTTTGGAGTTTTAATACTTTAGGTACAGGATAAGACTGTACTGATATAAATGTTTTGTTACCACAGCTCTCCACTGACCAATGAATGTTCCTTGCTGCTCCCATTACAGAATCCGATATTATGAAGCCATTGTTTCTTTGAAAATGGTAAAACACTGTATTTCTTTGACTGGCTCATTAACCCTCTTGCTACTAGCGCCGTACATGTGTGAACATGGTGCCCGCTCACACGTGCAGTGGGCGTCATGGCCGGCAGATCTCTGCTGTTTCAAACAGCAGAGACCTGCGGCTAATTACCTTGACCGGCAATAATGTCGATCGCGGTAATTAAATGCTTTAGACCAAGTGAGATCACGGCATCTAAATGCACAAAAACCGATGCCCGTGTGGCCAAATGGGGCATCGGTACTTGCACTGATGAGGCTGAAAGTGTTCATGCTGCAATTCTTATTTTGGACACCAGATGGCAGGCCAGAATAAGAAATGAGCAAAATCGAGTTTAAATGGCATTTTTTAAATCCCTGATAGACTAAAAATTTAAAACCCCAATTTTTTAGGCTCATATGAGTCACAAAATCATCACAAAAATTTTTAAAAAGTTAAATATATAAAAATAAAAATATAAACGTTTAAATCACCCCCCTTTCCGTATAATTAAAAAATAAATACCTAAATAAAAATAAATATAAACATCATGGGTATTGCTGCGACCGAAAAGTCAATACTAATACTAAAATAGAAAAAATTCCAATACGGCGACTGGTGGAACGGGTTTTGTGGACAAGAATAGGCAGTAATATTAATTGCTGTCCGTGCCTTTCCGCAAATTAGGGAACGCACACGGACGCCATCTGTGTTTTGCGGATCCGCAGTTTGCGTACAGCAAAACACACAACGGTCGTGTGCATGAGGCCTTAGAAAGATATTGTCATGTGCTATATGATGTCTGATTTTCATTTTTTACATTATTCATTGGATAACCCCTTTAATGCCATCCACTTCTCATGTCTAGCTCATGAAGTACTCTTTTAAGCCAGGAAGCTGATTGCTAGGAATTGGATGAACAATATTTTACCATCCTGTGCTCCATGGACTGTGAATAGCTCCCTTTCATGTAAAGAATTGATTTATCTACATCAGGGAAACCTTGACAAATTCCATGCAATCTTGTCTGTCTAGACCAGGGATGCTCAACATGCGGCCCTCCAGCTGTTGCAATACTACAACTCCCATCATGCTCGGCTGTAGGCTGATCACTGTAGGCTTTCCAAGCATGCTGGGAGTTGTAGTTTTGCAACAGCTGGAGGGCCGCAGGTTGGACATCCCTGGTCTAGACCATTTCCAACTCTACTTTGATAGGTTGCTACTAAGCTCATTCTCTAGATTGCTATATTCTTTGGTTGTTATCACATAAAGGTTACATAAGAACAAATATTAACACCCTAAAAAAGGGAAAATGGATCTAAACTAAAGAACAAAACAAATGACAAGCTGACTCTGAATTAACAAATTAACCTACATGAAGACACATGCGTCCTTATAGCTCAAAACATGTAACAATCTATTAAATGAATATACAAAACATAATAAAAAGAGATGAATCACATCAATGTAAAGTGCGGTTCCTACCCGAGAGAGAATATGGAGGTATAGTCTAAGCGGACGGTAGCTGTAGACAATAATTATTAGACTGCATAATAGATAATTGTTAACATGTAAACTATAAACTATAAATCAATAGCCAGTGCTAAACAATAATGCAGCAATATCTCATAAATAACACCCTCCTACAATAATACAATACTTATCAATTATCTATCATATACTTTTCAGTCTATTAATTATTCTCTACAGCTACCCTCCACTTAGACTATACCTCCATTTTCTCCTTCGGGTAGTACCACACTTTACATTGATGCGATTCATCTCTTTTTATTATGTTTTGTATACTAATTTAAAGGGCTTCTATCAGCCCACTAAACCGTTTTTTTTTTTTTTTTGCTTAATAATAACCCCTACACTGCGATTTATCCATACATAAGTAAAATAATAATTTTGGTTCAGTAGAATTTGCTAAAACCCTATTTTTATAATATGTAAATTACCTTGCTACCCGCAAGTAGGGCGGCTACTTGCTGGTAGCAGCCGCATCCTCCGATGGTAATGACGCCCCCTCTGCTTGTTGATTGACAGGGCCAGCGGACGGGATCTTTCTCCGCTGGCCCTGCCTGTTTTCATTCAATATCTGGCGCCTGCGCCGCGGCCGTACCTATCTTCAATCGGCGCAGGCGCACTGAGAGACGGCCACTCACTCGGCCGCTTCATCCTCAATGCGCCTGTGCCGGGTGTAGATGTGACGTCATCGGCGCAGGCGCATTGAGGATGAAGCGGCCGAGTGAGTGGCCGCCTCTCAGTGCGCCTGCGCCGATTGAAGATAGGTACGGCCGCGGCGCAGGCGCCAGATATTGAATGAAAACAGGCAGGGCCAGCGGAGAAAGATCCCGTCCGCTGGCCCTGTCAATCAACAAGCAGAGGGGGCGTCATTACCATCGGAGGATGCGGCTGCTACCAGCAAGTAGCCGCCCTACTTGCTGGTAGCAAGGTAATTTACATATTATAAAAATAGGGTTTTAGCAAATTCTACTGAACCAAAATTATTATTTTACTTATGTATGGATAAATCGCAGTGTAGGGGTTATTATTAAGCAAAAAAAAAAAACGGTTTAGTGGGCTGACAGAAGCCCTTTAATAAAGATTGTTATATGTTTTGAGCTATAAGGACTCTTTATGAAGGTTAATTCTTTGGTTGTTGCCTACTTAACGGGAGCTGAATTATTGGGATTAGAGATGAGTGAACCAGTCGAGATCTATTTCGGGTCTGTTTTGCCGAATTTTTTTTTAAAGTTTAGTTCGGGCTAAACCGAAGTTGCACCATTTGCCCTGAAAGTTGGTATATAACCCCCTCTAGCCTCCTGGAACTCAGAATTTTTAGGAAAACTTATCTCTTTTTTTATGTTTTTATCTAGTTTTTTATGATTTTTTATTTTTTTCCCCCTCTGCAAGCTCTGGATGCTCTGAACACAATGACAGCCATAGTAAAATATGTCTGAGTGACACTGTCGTACATAGCTGTGGGTAAAACGCATGTTTGATGGACTTAACATGTAGCGTGTTTAAAAACAACCCGTGCCGGCAAATGTTATGCTTTTTCATATTCCAAAGCTTTCAAAAATTGTCCCTTATTGGAGGCAGATGGTATTTAAATATACACGGCGTTATGGGGAAAAAAATAAAAAAGTGACTTGGGCAACCAAGCTTCCAAAAATTATGCCTTGACAGGGTCAGAATGCCTGCCCATACGACAAGTGTTCATTGTTAGAAGAAAAAGTGGCTGGTTGTAAACAAGCCTAAAAAAATTCTTTCTTTTAATTGGGAGCAGCAGCAGTGCAATGTGGATGTGGAAAGGGTACGGTATGGATATAATAGCATGCGGACGCAATAGTAGCGGCAGCAGGAGCAGCATAACATGGAACTTAGGCTACTTTCATACTCGTTTTGGACGGATCATCATGGACGGATCCGTTCAGATAATACAACCGTCTGCATCCGCTCAGAACGGATCCGTTTTGTATTATCTTTAACATAGCCAAGACAGATCCGTCTTGAACACCACTGAAAGTCAATAGAGGACAGATCCGTTTTCTATTGTGCCAGATTATTCTGTCCCCATTAATTTACATTGTGTGCCAGGACGGATCCGTTTGGCTCAGCTTCACCAAGCAGTGTTTTGGTGTCCATCTCCAAGGCAGAATAGTGACTGAACTGATGCATTCTGAGGGCATCCTTTTCTATGATCCATTTTGGACCGCTTGTGAGAGCCCTGAACGGATCTCACAAAACGGAAAGCCAAAACGCCAGTGTGAAAGTAGCCTTACAAGGCTGTCTATGGGTAATAGTAGCAGTATTAGTGATAGAGGTGGCAAATGCTTTGCTTTAATGGTGGTGGCAGTAGGGGATTAACAGTGATGAGCAACAGCAGCCATATGGTACATGTTGGCAGAAAGGTAGCAGCAGCCTTACGGAAGATGAGGTAGGCAGGTCGCAGCATTGGCATGATGGCGGCTGTGTACTATATACTGGTTTAATTAAATGAAACAAGTCCTAAAAAAATAAAAATAAAACCTTGTGGATGGATGATTGAGCTTGACGCTCAATTTCACGTTAAAACGTAGCTGCTTTTGAGGTCTGCAGCAGGCGCAGTTCTATTAGGAGGCAGAGCGGACACAGCTCCTCACTCCTCCTTCCCTGGCTGTCAGCCTCCCTATTCTACACAGACCATTCTTCTTTGTAATCCAAGTCCAATTCCTTCACTCTCCCTGGTAGTATGATACAAGCTTGGTAGATTTATGACTGTCCCTGACTGATTTATGACTGTCCCTGACTAAGATCGTTTTTCTGGCAGACACTGTAAGACCCATCATTCACAGCCCAGCACAGAATGGCATTCTGCTTGTTCTGCTAGTGCACTTCCCTGCCTGCTGCAGCATTGATTTGCTCATTCAGGCTGTCTGTCAAGCCCTCCACTCCACTTCCTCCCACTTAGTGACTGCAAACGCTAGTCCTTTTCCTCGAATATGCCTTACCTCATGCCCCTGGGTGGTCGGTCGAAGTTAAGATCTCTTTTTTATTAAAATATAAGTTTTATTTATGAGTATACTAGGAACCAACTGTAATCCTTTATGTGGCTCCATTTATTACGACCATGAGCTGAGCTGGCTTTGTATATCGCATGTCTTTATGTATTGCTTGATCTATTTGCAATGGATTGACCGTGCTACGCAATGCTTTATGTATACTTGTGCATCTTACTTTTAAATTAAAAAAAATTTGAATTTAAAAATAACATTTTTCTATTCTGAACCAGATCTAATTATATTTTAGTGGATTTTAGCCATGGTAAAGTAAGAGAAAAGCAAAAGGGTTATCAGAAGCAAGGTGTAATTGACTGAGCCTCCTGACAACAAATCTGCTTTGGCTGGATCTAAGGATGATCTCCAATAGAGATTAGTAAATTGATTGGTAAGAATCAATCTTGTCTCGTGAAGCAAAAATCTGCACCTGCAATGTGGTGTCCGAAAGCTGAGGGTGCTCCCCTTGCTGCTTGATTGACAGGGCTGGCCATCAGAGTTTAGTCAGAGGGAAAGGGGTTCCTTCTGACCTCCAATCAGCCCCTTTGCAGCAAACATGTGGAGATGATTGGTTGCTATTCTGAACTACCTGCTAACCCATGCCTGAAGTATAGTGAATCCCCATAGACTGCAGTAAAAAGTACTGCAGTTAATGTTACGAGAGATCACATGTTAATGTTTCCTAGGGTAACTATAAAAAAGAAAAGTAAAGAAACATTTTTAATTAAACACACAAATTAAAAATTCAGATCACCACCTTGTCACAATTTCCCTATTAAATACTATTAGAATCTAAATTGATTTATGCTGCACAGTGGACACCATAATTGAAAAAAAACCTGAATGCCCAGGTGATTAAAAAGTTGTATGTACACCAATAGAAAGTACAGCTCTGTCCACTAAAAACAAGCCATCACACAGCTCTGTAGACTGAAATATATAAAAGTTATGGATGTTCCGAATATGGCAATGCAAGAAATGTTGTTTTTTTTCCCCAAAAGATTTTATTTTTCATATTTTATTTAAAGCATGATAAAAACTATATACTGTATTCTTTGGACTCATATTCTATAGTCTAAATTTGACTATAGGACGCACCCAGGTTTTAGACAACAGAAAATATTTACAATATATATTTTTTTACTATATTAATATTTAATATACACATTACACTGTGGTGATAAACAGCTGAATGAGTATTCCTAAGAACACTTGTTTGCGATAATTGCTATGTGTTTGGCAGGTTTGGAATGTAGGAGGAAATTGAGTACCCGGAGGAAACCCACGCATACACAGGGAGAATATACAGGGTGGGCCATTTATATGGATACACCTTAATAAAATGGGAATGGTTGGTGATATTAACTTCCTGTTTGTGGCACATTAGTATATGTGAGGGGGGAAACTTTTCAAGATGGGTGGTGACCATGGCGGCCATTTTGAAGTCGGCCATTTTGAATCCAACTTTTGTTTTTTCAATAGGAAGAGGGTCATGTGACACATCACACTTATTGGGAATTTCACAAGAAAAAACAATGGTGTGCTTGGTTTTAACGTAACTTTATTCTTTCATGAGTTATTTACAAGTTTCTCTTTGTTTACAGCCATTGACATGTCGTCGAGGTTAACACGTGAGGAGCGGATAGAAATTGTGTTGATGTCTGGTGAACGCAGTAACCGGGTCATTGCAGCAGATTTCAATGCAAGACACCCTACAAGACCAACCATCTCCCATGCTACAGTTAGCAAACTGCTTGCTAAGTTTCGTGAAACTGGTTCAGTGTTGGATTTGCCAAAATGTGGACGCATGACATCTGTCTCTAATGAAGAAACATCAGTGGCTATCCTAGCTTCATTCAGCAAGAGCCCACAGCGTAGCACTCGTCGCATGTCACTGGAGAGTGGCATTAGTCGAACATCCCTTCGGCGGGTATTAGCTACTCACAAATGGCACCCTTACAAGCTCCAGCTACTGCAGCATCTCAACAAGGATGACCCAGATCGGCGCACTGAATTTGCAGAATGGGCAAAACAAAAATTGGAACAGGAACCTCAGTTTACGCAGAAGATTTTGTTCAGTGATGAGGCAAACTTTTATGTGAATGGTGAAGTTAACAAACAAAACCACCACTATTGGTGTGACACTAACCCACATTGGATAGATCCCTCCAAGACTGTTGGAACAAAAAAATTGATGGTATGGTGTGGTATATGGGGTACAAAGATAGTGGGGCCATTCTTCATCAATGGAAACCTCAAGGCCACTGGATATGCGAAATTGCTACATGATGATGTGTTTCCCTCTTTATGCACTGAAGCTGGCACGTTCCCTGAGTTTTTCCAGCAAGATGGTGCACCACCACATTATGGGTGTCAGGTCCGAGCATTCCTAGATGAAGTGTTTCCTGGAAAGTGGATTGGTCGTCGTGGGCCAGTTGAATGGCCCTCAAGGTCTCCCGATCTGACCCCCTTAGACTTTTATCTTTGGGGTCATCTGAAGGCAATTGTCTATGATGTGAAGATACGAGATGTGCAGCACCTGAAACTACAGATACTGGAAGCCTGTGCTAGCATTTCTCCTGCGGTGTTGCTATCAGTGTGTGAAGAGTGGGAGAAGAGGGTTGCATTGACAATCCAACACAATGGGCAGCACATTGAACACATTTTATAAGTGGTCAGAAACTTGTTAATAAGTCATGAAAGAATAAAGTTACGTTAAAACCAAGCACACGATTGTTTTTCTTGTGAAATTCCCAATAAGTTTGATGTGTCATATGACCCTCTTTCTATTGAAAAAACAAAAGTTGGATTCAAAATGGCCGACTTCAAAATGGCCGCCATGGTCACCACCCATCTTGAAAAGTTTCCCCCCTCACATATACTAATGTGCCACAAACAGGAAGTTAATATCGCCAACCATTCCAATTTTATTAAGGTGTATCCATATAAATGGCCCACCCTGTACAATCTCCATGTAGCCTTGGTTGCTGCATGTTGACCCAGCTCTACAAGGCACCAGTGCTAACAACTGAGCTAAAAATATCACTATTGCCAGCAACACATCTTGTGTAAACCGGGGATGTATTATCGACAAAATGCAAACTAAATAAAGGATGAACAATTTTGGTCATCCCTATACAGTTTGTAGTCCAGAAGTCCTTTGAACGACCGAAGTTCAACTTATAATATAGTTTTTGTTTTTGTTTTGGGCTGAAATCCACATAAAAGGGCTGTTATATAATTCTCAGTCAATCTTTTAAATGTTAAGATCCTGTTATAAATGTACAATCACGTGATCCACTAAATTGCTTTTCACACATAAGATACTTGCATCCCTTCAAGTCTTAAAGGGGATTTTGGGGTTTCCTCAGGATAGGTCATCGATATCCATTCAGTTGGGGATCTAACACCCTACAAGCCCAGGATAGGTCTTCAATATCCAAAGCCTAGAAAACCCCTTGAAATACAGTACCAGCAAGCCACTTTCATTTTCTGACCTGGAACCATAAAATGCTATATTTGACCATAATTTTCCAGTCTCAGAATGTTTTCACATGATGTTGGGTTGCTATGAGTGGCTGAGGCTGCTAAAGAGAAAAGGATATTACTGCACTCGGCAGATCAGCTCATCTCTACTACGTCACTCTTGCCACCCTGAAGCACTGATTGCGGTAGTATATCTTCCTTTGTAGCTGTTCAAGGTGCATAGAGCAACACGACAGCTTGTGATCTATTGCTCCTTTCCTTCACATATGTCACTGCTCACACAAGCCCCTTACTCTCTCTGTTTTGCAAGCGTTGTTAATGTAGAAAATATGCTTGTACTGCTTATTGAGGCTGTACTGACTGCACTACGGTGTGTTTATTGCTATTGAAACAGGCCAAACACAGAACAAGGGGAGATTTATCATAGACTGATGTAATCTGGTCTGCAGGACGATGCGCCCAATTTCTGATGAGGCACAAGCAGGGGGAGTGGAGTGCAGAGCAGGACAGAGAGAGCTGAGTGTAGAGCAGTCTGGCGTTTGTGAGCACTCTGCTTTGGACTATAAGACGCAGGGACTTTATACAAATAGTTTTACTTGTTATAAGCTACATCTTACAGTCCAAAAAATCCAGTAAATTTGGTACTTCCATAATTGAACTGACTACCAGAGAAGGTAGTCATGTAATTTTTAGCACACATTTAATGCCGCAAAAATAGTCAAATTGAGTTTCATCCCACAAAGAAATTTTTCCCATTTTTCATTTATAGAATCTTAATCAATATTAGATTCCTGTCTAGGTATAATTGTGATCACTATTATTGTAGTGTGTAAGAGGTGTTGTTAAAGAAGCAGTCCTCATATTATCTGGAAAAGATAGGATAAGGGCAGGAGGTAACAGTGTAAACTGAAAACTTTATTGATGTTTGTGTGTGTAGTACGAGTGTTTTCACGTGGTTAATTTAATACAGTGATCCGGATGCTGGTAAACATCTGTGTCATAGTGTCAATACATGGCCCTATTTGGTGCAGAGGGTAATTAAATGGATGAGCGCTCATCTTTTCACTCCTTTCCTTGAAAACAAAAAGACCCCCATAAGTGGCAATCAGAGCAAGTACTATATGCTTTCCTATTGTTGGAGGAGAAGGGATAGTTAGACTGCACAGAAGCGAATGCTATCCTTCCTCTGGGGTCTTGGGAGAGGATGTTTTTTTCTTTGCTACTGCAGACTGTCGCCTTCCATACTGTCATCCTCTCCTCCTCCAGACTTGCTGAAAGGGGAAGGGCTGATTTAACACTTCATATCTTGAGCTGTGTAGCAGCTAGAGATCTGAGCCTGGGCTTGTTTGAAAACTGAAGGCTATACATTAGGAGATATAGCCTTTAGAAATCAGTTCAGGAATGATAGCAGCTAAAACCTGTTTTAACTTTCAGCTCCTTTAACTCCCAACCCAATATCTAAAGGATATATCTCCTAATGCAGAAGAGCTGATGTGGTCATCCTGGTCTTGTTCTCAAGATTATACTGCCAGCTTTCAAAGAATAACTTGTATGTCTAGCTGCTACAAAGCTTGAGATATGAAGGCCCACCCCTTCTCTCTGCTGTCGGCTTGATATAAATCTAGCAGAGCAATGAATGGAGAAATCTTTGGATCCATGTGAGGTACAAGGCTGGTCCTAGCCTGTCATGTACTATATGATTTAAATGTTTTACATTAGTCAAGGGATAACCCCTTTAACACATCTTTGCATAAATAGCGCAGGTGAATATAAGAAACTTTGTTACATATCTTATCAGACAAAAATGCCTTGTTCAGCTGTGCCCCTCCCCCACCAGCTTTCCTAAACTAAAAACCCATTTACAGGCTACAATGGCCAGATACATTGTGTGCATACAAATATGGTTGCTTATTATTATTCTATGTCATACTATACATATATTTATATATTGTATATTAGGAGAAAATGAAAAAAGAACACTTTGAAAACAATGCAATTGAGCAGAAATTGAACTGTATTGAAACTGTTAGTGTTTCATAGTCATGACACGATCACGGTGCTAATGTGTGGCAAACAATGGGCAGTTTCTGCCTTGGTACTAATGATGGTCACATCAGAATTTGCAGGAGGGCTGGAGAGCGCTTACTGCCATAATTCATAGTGTGGAGACCCAGAACCATCACCATGTGTTCATCTGGTATTCATGGAGGGAACACTGATAAGCTTTCGGTATCTTTTTTTATGCAGTTTTTTAAGCCAAAATCAGGTGTGGATAATAACAGGAGAGAAAGTATTAGGGCAAATACTACTAATCCCCTTTTTTAATCCACTCCTGGTTTTGGCTTCAAAAACTGCATAAAAAAACCTGAACGTGTGTAGCACCCTTACCTGCCTGGCTGCCACAGTAATCTCCAGGTTAATTCCATTCCATTTGGTATGCGCTTAGGTGGGCCATCCTTTGGTTTTCAACAGGATGATGACACAAAACACTTCCAATTGTACTGTATCTACCTAAAGAAGAGGAAGTGATGGAGTGCTGTCATATAGAAAAAATATATATATCCAGCACCGGATCCAAGTCTTTGATAAAAAAGAAAAAAGAAAATAAATACCCTCTGAACCCTTGTAGCAGGTCTGTGCATTTCAGAATATCTATTGCCCTTATTCATTAACACATTTATTAACTATTACTGCAGCCATACCACCCCAATTAAATATAACATATAAACATATAACAAATTAAAAAGTCATAACATTATTTAATTACACAGCAAATCATTGTAACACAACCATTTTATATATATATATATATTTCACTGAGGGTCACATGACCTATGATGTCAGCTTCTCTCCCTGCTCTGATGATGATTGTGCACAAGCCTGAGAGATCAGATATGAGTCTATACACTAGACGTCACTGTGCTGGCCATGTCCCCCTTCACTGCTGTCTGCTCTCTCCCTGGATTCTTAATCCCTTCAGCTGCACAGACTGAGGGCTGAAGGCTTTACTGAGTAGCTGCAGGCAGCGAGGAGACAAATGCTGGGCACAGGATTTTTATTTATAAAAAAATACCAAATTTGCCAAAAATTTTGAAAACTTCTCAATTTTCAACATTTCTATTTCTCTGCTTTTAAAACTGATAGTAATACCTCCTAAAATAGTTATTACTTTACATTTCCCATATGTCTACTTCATGTTTGGATCATTTTGTATAATTACATTTTCTTTTTTGGGACGTTAGAAGGCTTAGAAATTTAGAAGCAAATCTTGAAATTTTTCTGAATTTCCAAAACCCACTTTTTAAGTACCAGTTCAGGTCTGAAGTCACTTTGTGAGGCTTACATAATAGAAACCAGCCATAAATGGCCCCATTTTCGAAACTACATCCATCAAGGTATTCAAAACTGATTTTACAAACTTTGTTAACCATTTAGGTGTTCCAGAAGAATGAAAGTATTATGTAGATGAAATTTCAGAATTTCACTTTTTTGGCAGATTTTATATTTTAATCCATTTTTTTCCAGTAACAAAGTAAGGGTTAACAGCCAAACCAAACTCAATACTTATTGCCCTGATTCTGCAGTTTACCGAAACACCCCATATGTGGTCGTAAACTGCAGAAGCAAAGGAACGCCATGTGGGGTAATTTTAAAGGATAACTGTCACATTTAGACCCCAATTTCAATTTTCATATATGTAGTTACTAATAACATGATATTCCAGAATCAGTTACTATTAGACTGACTTACCCCATATTTAATAAGATTCAGGCCTTAGCAACCAGTTTGCATAAAACTGCAATTTCACTATTCAGTTAAGATGGCCGCCACTGCCCTCACCCTGAGGCTAATCCCGCCTGCCCTCACTAGCCAGTAACAATAGCCCCCCAAAAGTCAGTAACCAGAGCCCTCCCCCCTAAAAGATTAATCTCCTGCAGCACAAAGGGGTCCTCTTACCACATGTTGCTTTCATTTATACACTGAGCAGATGGCAGATCTCCCTTCCCTGTTGTGCGCTGCTTCAACTCTGCATTCTCCAGCTCTGCTGAGTGAGGGAGCATCTGCCAAGCGCAGGGACAGGGAGAAGTGCACACAGCCCAGGCACTGTTATCAGCTGCTGGGGAGGACCTAGCTTTAATCATTTACTTACAGTCCCTGGCTGTCAGTAATGTGAGCCTGCACGCTGTGTGCTCGGTCTATCAACAGATAGACGGACCATGCCTAGCAATGCTATTTTAAGCACAGATAAGTGCCGTACAGGGAACAAAAATGTGGAATTAAGGGGTAATTGAATACACAGTGAAAAGTTGAAATAGGGCCACCAAGGTGATATTAATCACCACAATCCAATTCTCCAAATAAAATATATACGACGTTTATCCTTTAAGCTGCCATGTCACATTTGAAGACCCCCTGATGCACCCCTAGAGTAGAAATTCCAAAAAAATGACCCCATTTTGGAAACAACGGGATAAGGTGGCAGTTTTGTTGGTACTATTTTATGGTAAATATGATTTTTGGTTGCTCTATATTACACTTTTTGTGAGGCTAGGTAACAAAAAATAGCTGTTGTGGCACAGTTTTTATTTTTTATTTACAATGTTCATCTGACAGGTTAGATCATGTGGTATTTTTATAGAACAGGTTGTTATGGACGCGACAATACCAAATATGACTACCTTTTCGTCTCCATATTCTGAAAGCCATAGTTTATTTTTATTTTTGGGGCGATTGTATTAGATAGGGTCTCGATTTTTGCGGGATGAGATGACTGTTTGGTATGATTTTGGGGTGCGTATGACTTTTTGATCGCTTGCTATTAAACTTTTTGTGATGTAAGGTGACAAAAAATAGCTTTTTTGACACCGTTTCTATTTCATTTTTTTTACGGTGTTCATCTGAGGGGTTAGATCATGTGATTCTTTTATAGAGCAGATTGTTACGGACGCGGTGATATAATATGTCTACTTTTTTATAATCTTTTTTACATGTGACACAATAAAAGCATTTTTGACACCAAAAAATTATGTTTGTGTCTCCGTAGTCTGAGAACCATAGTTTTATTTTTTGGGTGATTGTCTTAGGTAATGGCTCATTTTATGCGGGATGAGGTGACTGTTAGATTGGTACTATTCTGAGGGGCATACGCCTTTTTGATCGCTTGGTGTTGCACTTTTAGTGATAGAAGGTGACAAAATATTATTTTTTTAGCACCGTTTTTATTTTATTTTTTTGACGGTGTTCATCTGAGGAGTTAGGTCATGCGATTAATTTTATAGAGCCGGTCGATACAGACCCAGCGATACCCAATATGTCTACTGTCTTATTTTCCCTATATATTTTTTTTTTTTTTTTTACTTTATTTTTGGAAAAGGACCCTTTTTCTTTTGAAACTTTTCATTTTTTTATTATTAAAAAAAATCACTTTTTCTCACTTTTTTTTTTTTTAATATAATATATAAATATAAATATTTGTGCCACTATGGGACGTCACGTTTCCAGGGTTTGATCCCTGTTTCAATTCAGTTCAATTGTAATGAATTGAACTGTCAGCGTCTTACACAGTAAGACGCTGACAGTTGCCTAGGAGACCCAGCCCTCAGGCTGGATCTCCTGGGCTTCCGTAGCGGGCAGGCATCGGGGCTGCGATGGCAACCATCCTGTCAGCGCAGCAAGGGGGGCCCGATTATTAATTTTTTTGTGGACCATATGCGGAACCTTTCATTTCAATGGGTCCGCAAAAAAAACGGAAGGTACTCTGTGTGCATTCTGTTTCCGTATGTCCATATTTCTGTTCCGCAAAAAAAATAGAACATGTCCTATTATTGGCCGCATTACGGACAAAGATAGGACTGTTCTATTAGGGGCCAGCTGTTCCGTTCCACAAAATATGGAATGCACACGGACTTAATCTGTATTCTTTGCGGACCGCAAAATACATAGTCGTGTGCATGAGGCCTGATTCTGAGATTTTCTCATGACACATTATGTTAGTGTAATTTAGTAGATTTCAGGGTTACATATCATTATAAATCATATAACGCTGTACAATCCTGTCATTGGAGGGAAGGTCAGAACAGGACCTCACAGTGACACACGTAAGTTCCTGGCATTTAACTCACTCGTGTGTGTCTGACCTAAAATAGTGAGGCCTCGTAAAATAGTTATTAATTAACATGCACCATATGTCTACTTTACTTTAGCATAATTTTGTAAATGTCATTCTATGTTTTTAGGATATTAGAAGCAATTTTTTTAATTTTCAAAAAAATTTCAAGAACCCACTTCAATGACAACAAACAAAGTGAGATTGCAGTGCTTACCCGCCTGTTCAAAATCCAAGTGAGGCGCGGATATACATCAGGAACCAAGCGCCAAATGCAAAAAATCAAACGAGAAAAATCCAGCTTCCCAAGAAAAGTGATAATCTTTTAATACATACGTGCCTTAAAAGCAGTCATACAATACATACATGTCTACGAAGTTCGGATCACAAAAATGAGGACCCTAAGGCCCCTTTAACACGGGCGAGATTTCCACGCAGGTGCAATGCGTGAGGTGAATGCATTGCACCCGCACTGAATCCGGACCCATTCATTTCTATGGGGCTGTGCGTTGCATGAAAATCGCAGCATGCTCCTCTTTGTGCGTTTTTCACGTAATGCAGGCCCCATAGAAATGAATGGGGTTGCGTGAAAATCGCAAGCATCCGCAAGCAAGTGCGGATGCAGTGCGATTTTCACGCACGGTTGCTAGGTGACGATCGGGATGGGGACCCAATCATTATTATTTTCCCTTATAACATGGTTATAAGGGAAAATAATATCATTCTGAATACATAAGGCTGGAGGGGTTAAAATTTTTTTAAAATAATTTAACTCGGCTGTGCGAACAAGTGGATTAAGGTGAGTTAAATTATTTATTATTTTTTTTAACCCCTCCAGCCCTATTGTACTATGCATTCTGTATTCAGAATGCTATTATTTTCCCTTATAACCATGTTATAAGGGAAAATAATACAATCTACAGAACCTTGAACCCAAACCTGAACTTCTGTGAAGAAGTTCGGGTCTGGGTACCACAGTCAGTTTTTTTATCACGCGCGTGCAAAACACATTGCACCCGTGCGATAAAAACTGAACAACGCAACGCGTTTAATTCCGGCAGGCAGTTCCGTTGCCTGAACTGCCTGCCTGATCAGGCAAACTGTATGCAAATGCATGGCATTTTTTCTGACTGATCAGGCATTTTTTCTGACTGATCAGGATTCTGATCAGTCTGAAAAATGCCTGATCAGTCAGAAAAATGCATTGCAATACCGGATCCGTTTTTTCCGGTGTCATCAGGCAAAACGGATCCGGTATTTATTTATTTCACTGCAAAATAAACTTGGAATGACTCTCTGGGCAATGGTCGGTGCACGTCGAGCTCCACATTTTATTCCTGAAGACACAATATCTGTCCACTGTTCATCAGAGCATAGTACTGGTAAATATTTTTTTATAATATGGCAGATTTTCGGGTATTAAAGACTGAAGTTAGTAGCAAAAACTGAAGCAGATTGTTTTTCTCTATTTTTTTTTCTCTGTATTGTTTGACTAGAGCTTTTTTTAAGAAAAACTAAATCCGCACGCAATTTAGATGAAATATATATAGTTTAGCTTGATTCAAGGACTGATTTGAATATTGTTGTGATGTTAAATGGTCAGCAACCACATTCAACTTTATTTTGATGCCTCCACCATATATTTGGATCTCCTTCTCATAGGCGATATCAGCACTTCCAAGGTGACCACACATACATATTGTAAGGAAACCGCCGGCAACACCTCTCTTCTTGCTACATCATTTCATCCCCCACATGTCATTCACAATATACCTAGGGGTGAATATATGCACGCTAGACTCAATTGTTCTGACGATGAGGCTTTTTCAAAAGAGTTGAATGTGGTTGCCGACCATTTAACATCACAACAATATTCAAATCGGTCCTTGAATCAAGCTAAAAGATATGTTTCAACTACATTGCGTGCGGATTTAGTTTTTCCTAAAAAAAAGCTTCTGCTTCAGTTTTTTATACTAGTTTTTAATACCCGAAAATCTGTCATATTATTAAAAAATATTTACCAGTACTCTGCTCTGATGAACAGTGGACAGATATCATGTCTTCAGGAATAAAATGTGGAGCTCGACGTGCACCGAACATTGCACAGAGAGTCAGTCCAAGTTTATTTTGTAGTGTGAACAGTACCCAGTCCACTTGGCTTTGTTTTAAAGGGCAATTATAGGTGTGGACACCGCATATGCACATGCTGTAGATTTATTCCGACTAGTCAGTCAGTTTTTTCTATTGCAAACCAGCAGGGGTTTGAAATAAAACAGTATATTAACCGCCTCCGGACCGCCTAACGCAGGATCGCGTTCCGGAGGCGGCTGACTCAGGCACAATCACGCATCTACACGTCATCTCGCGAAAGGCGCGCGTTCACAGTAACTGCAGGTAATCGAGTGGATCTGCAGCCTGCCAGCGGCGATCATTCTCTGGCAGGCTGTAGATTCGATTTTTTTAACCCCTTAAAGGTATATTAGACGCTGTTTTGATAACAGCATCTAATATACCTGCTACCTGGTCCTCTGGTGGTCCCTTTTGCTTGGATCGACCACCAGAGGACACAGGCAGCTCTGTAAAGTAGCACCAAACACCACTACACTACACCCCCCCCCGTCACTTATTAACCCCTTATAGACTCCCTGATCACCCCCCTGTCACTGATCACCCCGCTGTCATTGATCATCCCCCTGTAAGGCTCCATTCAGACGTCCGTATGTGTTTTGCGGATCCGCAAAACACATACGGACGTCTGAATGGAGCCTGAGGGGGGGTGATCAATGACAGCGGGGTTATCACCCCATATAGACTCCCTGATCACCCCCTGTCATTGATCACCCCCCTGTAAGGCTCCATTCAGACGTCCATATGTGTTTTGCAGATCCGCAAAACACATACGGAAGTCTGAATGGAGCCTTACAGGGGGGTGATCACCCCATATAGACTCCCTGATCACCCCCTTTGTAAGGCTTCATTCAGACGTCAGTATGTGTTTTGCGGATCCGCGGACTCGCGGATCCGCAAAACACATACGGACGTCTGAATGGAGCCTTACAGGGGGGTGATCACCCCATATAGACTTCCTGGTCACCCCCCTGTCATTGATCACCCCCCTGTAAGGCTCCATTCAGACGTCGGTATTTGTTTTGCGGATCCGCGAACTTGCGGATCCGCAAAACACATACGGACGTCTGAATGGAGCCTTACAGGGGGGTGATCACCCCATATAGACTCCCTGGTCACCCCCCTGTCATTGATCACCCCCCTGTAAGGCTCCATTCAGACGTCCGTATGTGTTTTGCGGATCCGCAAAACACGGACACCGCGGATCCGCAAAACACGGACACCGGCAATGTGCTTTCCACATTTTTCGGATCCGCACATTGCCAGAACTATATAGAAAATGCCTTTTCTTGTCCGCAATAGTCTTTACAAAAAACGCTGTGTTCGCCCGATCAGGCCTGATTTTGTGCGCACACTTGCGTTCAGTCCGCCCCACCGCAGTGACAGAATAAATTTTTTTCTGATCACTGCAAAAACACGGTAAAATCGCTGCGGCGCTATAAAAAGATCACTTTTGAGGGGCATGGCGAGTTCATAGAAGATATTTTTATTTTTTTGTCACAAGTTAGCGGAAATTGATTTATTTATTTATTTATTTTCTTACAAAGTCTCATATTCCACTAACTTGTGACAAAAAATAAAATCTCACATGAACTCACCATACCCCTCACGGAATCCAAATGCGTAAAAAATTTTAGACATTTATATTCCAGACTTCTTCTCACGCTTTAGGGCCCCTAAAATGACAGGGCAGTATAAATACCCCACAAGTGACCCCTTTTCGGAAAGAAGACACCCCAAGGTATTCACTGAGGGGCATATTGAGTCCATGAAAGATTGAACTTTTTGTCACAAGTTAGCGGAAAGGGAGACTTTGTGAGAAAAAAACAAAAAAATAATCAATTTCCTCTAACTTGTGCCAAAAAAAAAAACTTCTATGAACTCGCCATGCCCCTCATGGAATACCTTGGGGTGTCTTCTTTCCAAAATGGGGTCACTTGTGGGGTATTTATACTGCCCTGGCATTTTAGGGGCCCTAAAGCGTGAGAAGAAGTCTGGAATCCAAATGTCAAAAAATGCCCTCCTAAAAGGAATTTGGGCCCCTTTGCGCACCTAGGCTGCAAAAAAGTGTCACACATGTGGTATCGCCGTACTTAGGAGAAGTAGGGCAATGCGTTTTGGGGTGTCTTTTTACATATACCCATGCTGGGTGAGAGAAATATCTCTCTAAAATGACAACTTTGTATAAAAAAAATGGGAAAAGTTGACTTTTACGGAGATATTTCTCTCACCCAGCATGGGTATATGTAAAAATACACCCCAAAACACATTGCCCTACTTCTCCTGAGTATGGCGATACCACATGTGTGACACTTTTTTGAAGCCTAGGTGGGCAAAGGGGCCCACATTCTAAAGAGCACCTTTAGGATTTCACAGGACATTTTTTACACATTTGAATTTCAAACTACTTCTCACACATTAGGGCCCCTAAAATGCCAGGGCAGTATAACTACCCCATAAGTGACCCCATTTTGGAAAGAAGACACCCCAAGGTATTTCGTGATGGGCATAGTGAGTTCATGGATGTTATTTTTTGTCACAAGTTAGTGGAATATGCGACTTTGTAAGGAAAAAAAAAAAACATCATTTTCCGCTAACTTGTGCCAAAAAAAATTATAATTCTAGGAACTCGCCATGCCCCTCACGGAATACCTTGGGGTGTCTTCTTTCCAAAATGGGGTTACTTGTGGGGTATTTATACTGCCCTGGCATTTTATGGGCCCTAATGCGAGAGATGTAGTTTGAAATCAAAATCTGTTAAAAATGCCCTGTGAAATCCTAAAGGTGCTCTTTAGAATTTGGGCCCCTTTGCCCACCTAGGCTGCAAAAAAGTGTCACACATGTGGTATCGCTGTACTCAGGAGAAGTAGGGCTATGTGTTTTGGGGTGTCTTTTTACATATACCCATGCTGGGTGAGATAAATATCTCTGTCAAATGACAACTTTGTATAAAAAAATGGGAAAAGTTGTCTTTTAGAGATATATTTCTCTCACCCAGCATGGGTATATGTAAAAAGACACCCCAAAACACGTTAACCAACTTCTCCTAAGTACGGCGATGCCACATGTGTGACACTTTTTTGCAGCCTAGGTGGGCAAAGGGGCCCAAATTCTAAAGAGCACCTTTAGGATTTCACAGGACATTTTTTACACATTTGAATTTCAAACTACTTCTCACGCATTAGGGCCCCTAAAATGCCAGGGCAGTATAACTACCCCACAAGTGACCCCATTTTGGAAACAAGACATCCCAAGTAGGGGTCAGCGGTATAGGCGATATGCGATATAAATTTGGGCCACGATATGGATTTTCGCCATATCGCCGGACTGCGATATGACCACCTGAATCATTACCCAGAAGCTTCTTTTGGCCTCCCGACTACGCAATACCGCTGTTCTGGCCAGGGCCGGCCGCTTTGCTGATGCTGTGTGTGACGTCAGTGAGGTCCCGCCAGTGCTGGAAGAAGACGCCACACCGCGGAATCCATTAGCCAGCCGCTGCCGAGCACCCTGCAGGAAAGGTACGTTTTATAACAGCTGCTCTCGCTCTTGTAGGGGGACTGTCTGGGACTCTTGCTGGAGGATCGGGAGGGGGACGCTGGACTCTGGAGGATCGGAGGGGGGGAGTGGATAAGGAAAGGATGGCCATGGGGGCTGATGCTGCAGTGATCATCTTCTGATGGCACTGAGAGTCTGAGACCATGCTCTCTGAATGTATAGCAGGGGAGGAGACAAATGCCACATTATCTGATGGCACTGGCTCACTGCTGGGGGACACATGTCTGATGGCAAATGCCCCATGGGGTTGAGCTCGAGTCTGATGGCACTGACTCACTGCTGGGGGACACATGTCTGATGATGGCAAATGCCACATGGGGCTGATCTGATTGCACTGGCTCAAATGCTGGGGGGGGCATGTCTGATGTGTCCCCCAGTGAGCCAGTGCCATCAGATTAGCCCCATGGCATTTGTCGTCATCAGACATGTGTCACCCAGCAGTGAGCCAGTGCCATTAGATTATCCCCATGTGGCATTTACCATCAGACATGTCCCCCAGCAGTGACCCAATGCCATCAGATTAGCCCCATGGCATTTGCAGTCATCAGACATGTGTCCCCCAGCAGTGAGCCAGTGCCATCAGCTAAGCCCCATGTGGCATTTGCCATCAGACATGTGTCCCCCAGCAGTGAGCCAGTGCCATCAGATTAGCCCCATGCCCATGGCATTTGCCGTCATCAGACATGTGTCACCCAGCAGTTTCTCCTTTCCGTTCTCCAGCTCTGTTAAGGAGCAGGAGAACGGAAAGGACGGATTCTGCAGATAACTGACACACCTAACTGAGTGTAACGGAGCCTAAAGTCCTGCATGCACTACTTTTGTCTCCGCTCAAAAATCATGTTCTGAGCGGACACGGAACGGACCCCATTATAGTCTATGGGGTCTTTAGGCTCTGTTACGCTCAGTTAGTGGTCAGTTATGTGCCGAATCCGTTCTTTCCGTTCTCCTGCTCCTCAACCGAGCCAAAAAGGAGAAACGTTGATGTGAATGGAGGGGAGCCTAAGTAATCAGGATAGGAGGAAGAAATGTGATGTTATTTATTATTTTACATTTTGCAATTTGCACTTTATTTTCAAGAAATTTGTGTTTTACTAACACTTCATCTTTACATTGTTTGGAAAAAGATGTATTACACAATACACATATTAAACATTTCTTGCAAAGTTTATTAATTTGCATTTTTTGTATACATGCAGAAGAAAATAATATATCGCAATATATATCGCATATCTCACATGATTCAAATTATATTGCTATATAGATTTTAGGCCATATTGCCCACCCCTAACCCCAAGGTATTTCGTGATGGGCATAGTGAGTTCATGGAAGTTTTTATTTTTTGTCACAAGTTAGTGGAATATGAGACTTTGTAAGAAAAAAAAAAAGAAAAAAATCATCATTTTCCACTAACTTGTGACAAAAAATAAAAAGTTCTATGAACTCACTATGCCCATCAGCGAATACCTTAGGGTGTCTACTTTCCTAAATGGGGTCATTTGTGGGGTTTTTCTACTGTCTGGGGATTGTAGAACCTCAGGAAACATGACAGGTGCTCATAAAGTCAGAGCTGCTTCAAAATGCGGAAATTCACATTTTTGTACCATAGTTTGTAAACACTAACTTTTACCCAAACCAATAAATATACACTTATTGCATTTTTTTTTATTAAAGACATGTAGAACAATAAATTTAGAGAAAAATTTATATAGAAATGTATATATATATTTATTTTTTTTACAACTGAAAGTGAAAAATGTAATTTTTTTGCAAAAATTTCGTTTAATTTCGATTAATAACAAAAAAAGTAAAAATGTCAGCAGCAATGAAATACCACCAAATGAAAGCTCTATTAGTGAGAAGAAAAGGAGGTATAATTCATTTGGGTGGTAAGTTGCATGACCGAGCAATAAACTATGAAAGTAGTGTAGTGCAGAATTGTAAAAAGTGGTCTGGTCATTAAGGGTGTTTAAGCTAGGGGGGCTGAGGTGGTTAATTGCAACACCAGTTTTGTGGTGTATTGTATCACTTGTTCCCTTTGCTGTCTCCAATATGTGGGCTGTACCACTAACTGTCAGAATTCAGAGACATATCTCCGATATTTCACATGCTACCACCAGAAATGTATCAGCGGTCAGTTCACACTATGCAGCATGTCATGCTGGAGACACCACAGGTTTACAGGTACAGGGCTTGGAAAGGGTTAATCCGCCTAAACATGGGGGAGATCATAGAAGGCTACTTTTAAACAGGGAATCCTTTTGGATTTTCCGTATGGATTCTCGTGTTCTTAATCGCAAACATGATCTTATATTACATTATTGATTCTTATTCTGTCTTTTTGTATATATTTTAAAAGCACAAATGTGTATGTTTTCTTTGAATTTGTATGCTATGTCACTTAGAAGCAGCCTTTGAGGTGGAGTCTATGTTAATTGTTCACACCTGTTTTTGCTGATATCTTTATTTATGTCAGGTGAATACTTCAGTTTTTTTGTCATGAGTAAGGGTCCACATTTTTGTGATCCGAAACGTGTAGACATGTATGTATTGTATGTCGGCTTTTAAGACACGTATGCATTAAAGATTATCACTTTTCTTGCGAAGCTGGATTTTTCTCCCATTTGATTTTTTCACCTTAAGTACTAATTCCGTTCCAAAGTCACTTTGAAGGGCTAACCTGATGTAAACACCTATAAATGGCCCCATTTTAGAAACTGCACCCCTCAAATTGTTCAAAACTGAATTTAGAAACTGTTAACCCTTTATGTGTTCCAATGAAATTGAAGCAAAATTGAGGTGAACTTTACAAATTTTTCATTTTAATCAATTTGTTCCTGTAACAGAGCAAGGGTTAACATCAATACAAACCTCAGCATTGATTACAGTTATTCTGAAGTTGGTAAACCACTGTATGGGCACACAGTTGGGCTCAGAAGGGAAGAAGAATCATAAGATATTTTGGAGGACAGATTTAGCTGGAATGTTTTTCAGGTACCATGTCACATTTTAAGAGACTCTTGAGGTACACCTACAGTAGAAATCCCCAAAAGCGACTCCATTTTGGAAACTACACCCATCGAGGAATTTTTCAAGTGGTATAGTGAGCACTTTAACCCAACAGACATTTCATAAAATTTGGAAACACTTGGCCATGAAAATGAAAAATTAAATTTCTTACAATAAAATGCTGCTTTAGCTGCACATTTTTCATTTTCACAAGGGGAAACAGTAAAGACAGTACTTTTATCCAGAAAATAATGTGTAGTGGATGGTAAAATGTGAATATATGAGCTGTGTGAATATATCATAGTGTAATAAGGTGGTAAAATGACAGGATACATAAAGGATAACATTAATAATCCATATATGGCCCAGTGGTACTTTGAAGCAATCCTTCATGAGCAGGCCAGGTTTGTCATGGCAGGTGTAAATGATAAATGGTGATTTTTCGAAGAAACTCCAGGTTGTTTTGAGAAAATGTCCTGAGAAACTTCAGAACTTCAGGTTGTTTTGAGAAGATAACTCCAGGTTATTTTGAGAAGATGGCCTGAGAAACATTTTGTTTCTGTCCTGAGAAACTCCAGGTTGTTTTAAGCATGAGTTATACTTCATCTGCTCATAGTTGTTAGAGCATTCTTTTTTAATTTGTTCCGGATCCAGAAATTGGCCATTCCTGGGTCTGGAATAATAAAGAAGGAACAGGATACATACAGTGACCCTTGTACTGCACATGTATTGGCTTCACTAGGGAGGGAGTGAAGTTCTTTATTTACATCTACATAAAATCGATAACCCTTCGGGGGGGGGGGGTGGAGTCAGAAGCTCATCCTACGAGGGGACGTCTTGCATAGGGACCTAATCAGTGTTTTCCCGATCGAGCCTCTAACTGCTTTTGCTCAAAGGGCTTCCCAGCTGATTTGTTGCTGTCAGATGAAGTTTACTCAATCAGTGATGTAAGTTTTTTTTATCCTTATTGCCTTAATAAACTTACTTATATAGTTTACTATCCTTAAACTGGTGTGTGTAGTCTCTCGTTAAAGAGTATCAGAACCTGAAGTCTTGCTCTTATCAGCAAAACAGTATCTACCTTTTGGAGTACACTCTGCAACTTTTTGGGGTATTTCCCTTCCTTGCTGTTTAGAGAACTTCACCAGGGAAATGTTGCCCTGGTACTATAACTTCTAGAAGTACTGGGGCCCTGGTTTTGAAAAATAAGGTCTTTGATGACCGCCTGTTGAAAATGAAGGAATGATCCTATCTGGCCTGCAGAACGAAATCCCATATTCATGTTCAGAATGCAGTCTGACTTGGGGATGGTGGAACCTCGTACAGGGGCAGGGGTGCCACTGTTTCCATGCATTAGTCAGTACAAGGACATCCCTTTTGTTCCTGTACTTAAAGGATAACTGTCACATTTAGACCCTAATTTAAATATTCATATATGTAGTTACTAATAACATGATATTCCAGAATCGGTTACAATTAGACTGACTTACCCCATATTTAATAAGATTCAGCCCTTAGCAACCAGTCAGCATAAAACTGAAATTTCACTATTCAGTTAAGATGGCCGCCACTGCCCTCACCCTGAGGCTAATCCCGCCTGCCCTCACTAGCCAGTAACAATAGCCCCCCAAAAGTGTCAGCAACCAGAGCTCTCCCCCCTAAAGGGTTAATCTCCTGCAGCACAAAGGGGTCCTCTTACCACATGTTGCTTTCATTTATACACTGAGCAGATGGCAGATCTTCCTTCCCTGGTCTGCGCTGCACCAACTCTACATTCTCCAAGTCTGCTGAGTGAGGGAGCGTCTGCCAAGTGCAGGGACAGGGAGAAGTGCACACAGCCCAGGCACTGTTATCAGCTGCTGGGGAGGTCCTGGCTTTAATCATTTACTTACAGTCCTTGGGTGTCAGTAATGTGACCTTGCACGCAGCGGACTTCAACAGATAGACGGACCATGCCTAGCAACCCTATTTTAAGCACACGTAAAAGTAGGCAGAACAGGGAACAAAAATGTGGAATTAAGGGGTAATTGAATACACAGTGAAAAGTTGAAATAGGGCCACCAAGGTGATATTAATCACCACAATCCAATACTCCAAAAAAAAAAAAAAAAAATACGACAGTTATTCTTTAACCACCAATATGTTCTTGTTTCAGAGAGCCCTGCTGTCGCCCTTTGTGGTCGGTTGCCCAAACAGAGACCTAGGGAGGCCTCTCTCATTTTTATGCACTGTGCCACAAGCTACAGTACCTCTGGAACCTAGGGAATTTAAACAGGGATATACTTGTGTAATAGTTATCCACATAGAGATGATAACCCTGATCCGCACACTATTTTTCCAGTAACTCATAGGACCGAGGTGTTCCCTCCAGTCAGAAACCTGCAACCTATGTGTTTACCCAGGGGTACTCTTGTAGAGCTTATACATTTTCCTTGCTGGGCAGGTATTGGCAAAATGTTACACTTCAAAATGTATAAAGGACTCATCCATGTAAATGTTTTATTCAGGTGTGTACACCTCAGCAAACTTGTTGCTAAAGTGGTCAACAACTAGTCTAGTTTTAAGTTGACTGCGAGAATGCCGAGCAAGGGTGGTTAATTTGAAGAATGTCAACTATAAGAGTTTTTAACTGTATTACCTTTTTTAATCTTTGTATAATTCCACTTGTATTTCCTCTTCCATTGACTCTATTTTTATTCTAAAATGTGCTAAAAAATGTAAACCTAAAGAAAATATTTCTCTTATGTGCCACAATTTTGTCTGCTAGAGATGATTATTATTTTATTTTTTTAAGAAAGCGTTCGCCCCAACTTTTTGTCTGGTCCTATTTTGCATCTTGTTTTGGCACCGTCCTTTGGACAATCCATAAAATAACATTGTATGATTTTTTAATAATTAGCATTTTATTGTATGAAATAAGTATTTGATACAATAGAAAAACAGAACTTAAAGGGGTTGTCTCATCTCAGACAATGGGGGCATACCGCTGGGACCAGCATCTTTATTGAGAACGGAGCCCCAAAAGTGGAGGAGGGTTCATTGCGCATGAGCAGCCTCCCTCCATTCATTTTCTGTGGGTCCGCCGAAAATAGCCGAGCACTGGCTCGGCTATTTCTGTCGGACCCATAGAAGTGAATGTGAGAGGTGACCGGTCATGTGCGGTGCACTCTCATTTACTTCTATGGGGAGAGCACTTTATGGTTGACGAACCGGAGTCCTCCAGCCACCACTTTGCAGGGTTCCGTTCCATACAGATCTTCTCCAGATCTTTCAGTTTTCGGGGCTGTAGCTGGGCTACATTGAGTTTCAGCTCCCTCCAAAGATTTTCGATTGGGTACAGGTCTGAAGACTGGCTAGGCCACTCCAGGACCTTGAAATACTTTTTTTGGAGCCACTCCTTAGTTGCCCTAGCTGTGTGTTTCGGGTAATTGTCATGCTGGAAGACCCAGCCACGACCCATCTACAGTGCTCTTAGGCTCCATTCACACGTCCGCAAAATGGGTCCGCATCCTTTCCGCAATTTTGCGGAAAGGGTGCAGACCCATTCATTCTCTATGGGGATGGAATGGATGCGGACAGCACACAGTGTGCTGTCTGCAGCCGCAATTGCGGAGCGCGGCCCCGATTTGGGTCCGCAGCTCCGCAAAAAGATAGAGCAATGTCCTATTCTTGTCCGCAGCTTGCGGACAAGAATAGGCATTTCTATGGGGGTGACGGGCTGGTGTGTTGCGGACCCGCAATTTGCGGGTCCGCAACACACCACGGACGTGTGAATGTAGCCTTACTGAGGGAAGGAGGTTGTTGGCCAAAATCTCACGTTACATGGCCCCGTCCATCCTCCCTTCAATACAATCCAGTAATCCCATCCCCTTTGCAGAAAAGCACCCTAAAGTATGATGTTTCCACCCCCATGCTTCACGGTTGGGACGGTGTTCTGGGGTTGTACTGATCCTTCTTCCTCCAAACACGGCAAGTGGCGTTGATTCCAAAAAGTTCTATTTTGGTCTCATCTGACCACAGGACCTTCTCCCATGCCTCCTCTGGATAATGCAGATGGTCATTGGCGAACTTCAAACAGGCCTGATATGTGCTGGTGTGAGCAGGGGGGACCTTGCGTGCCCTGAAGGATTTTAATCCATGACGGTGTAGTGTGTTACTAATGGTAATCTTTGAGACTGTGGTCCCAGCTCTCTCAGGTAATTGACAAGGTCCTTCCCTGTAGTTCTGGGCTAATTCCTGACCTTTCTCAGAATCATCCTTACCCCATGAGGAGAAATCTTGCATGGAGCCCCAGACTGAGGAAGATTCTAATATTCCATTTTCTAATAATTGTGCCAACAGTTGCCTTCTCACCAAGCTGCTTGCTTATTGTCCTGTAACACATCCCAGCCTTGTGCAGGTCTACAATTATGTCCTTAGACAGCTCCTTGGTCTGAGTGTGGACCAGGTGTCTTTTATACAGGTAATGAGTTCAAACAGGTGCAATTAATACAGGTAATGAGTGCAGAGTAGGAGGGCTTCTTAAAGGGAACCTGTCACCAGGATTTTGTGCATAGAGCTGGGGACATGGGCTGCTAGATGGCCGTTAGCACATCTGCAATACCCAGTCCCCACAGCTCTCTGCGCTTTTATTGTGTTAAAAAAAGTTTTGATCCATATGCAAATGAACCTGATATGAGTCCTGTGTCCGGAGATGAGTCCAATTTTCTGAGCGCAGCACCGCCCCGCGTCCTCCGAATCTCCTCCTTGCTGGCTGACGTCACAGAGCTGGAGCGCCGAAATCTCGCGATGCGCGAGCTAGCGCATGCGTAGTTCATTCCCTGTGCTGGCATCAGCACAGGGAACGAACTACGCATGCGCTAGCTCGCGCATCGCGAGATTTCGTCGCTCCAGCCCTGTGATGTCAGCCAGCAGGGAGGAGATTCGGAGGACGCGGGGCGCTGCTGGGCTCCTTTCCGCTGGACTCATCTCCGGACACAGGACTCATATCAGGTTCATTTGCATATGGATCAAAACGGTTTTTTAACACAATAAAAGCACACAGAGCTATGGGGACTGGATATTGCGGATGTGCTAGCGGCCATCTAGCAGCCCATGTCCTCAGCTCTATGCACAAAATCCTGGTGACAGTTTTTCTTTAAAGGGAACCTAACAGGTCTGTGAGAGCCAGAATTCTTGCTGGTTGGTAGGTGATCAAATACTTATTTCTGTAAGTGTTAAATTGATAGTAGCATGGTCCGACCATGTGATAGTATCAATGGATGCGGAGATGGAGCATGGCAGGAGAGACCTGGAAATTTAAAACAGATCAATTCTAGAATACATATTATGTCTGGGGGAGAAAAACTTATAATCTCTTTCAGATTCATAGAGGATGCGCCAAATATCATACAAATCCTGCTTACATAGGAATTTCGCTAGAGAATGGGATCTCCAGGTGGATGAGGAGGTAGTATCCCATTGGCAGTCATGTATTGTATTGAAATCTCCACAAATCACCAGGTGTCCTCTTCTAAGTTTGCCAATCTTGTTCATAAGCTTATTAAAAAAGGACACCTGATGTCTATGCGGTGCAAAAAATAAATTGCCACAATTGTATACTGTACACTGTTAATAGTACCCACGAGTATTATGAACCTGCCTCCTGGGTCTATGGCAAGCTCCGTGTGATTAAAGGTGACTGTGTCTTTAATAGCCAAATAACACTCCCCTTTGCTTTTTTGCGTATATTGCTTGGAAGATGTGCGGAAATTTAGGATGGTGCATTCTGTGAGCATCAGAGGCCACAAGATGAGTCTCCGACGCACAGAAAACGTCAGATCTTTGGGAAATGGCCTCCTTCCACATCAATGAGCGTTTGAGTGGGCTATTCAGACCCTTAACGTTAATGGATGCGAGTTTAAGCGGCATGATATTGGCACAGGTTGCTAGGGGGTGCTACATGTACCTTCATCAAAAGATTTAGGGGATAGTACTTTTGTGCCCGAGTGCAATATAGAATCATCGTTACATATGCAGGTGAGTACCGGCGACTGTTGATGGACCTAAAAGAAGTGAAAAGAACAGAAATGAAAGGGAAAAACAACAGAAAACTGTTGCACCTTATAAGATAAAGGAGCAAACATATTAGAGAATAAGCAATCAACAAGAACGGTTGGTTGCGTTTCTTTTGGGGGTAACAACCTGTCATAGGAAGTCTCTGGTGGCAACTATTGACCACCTCAGGTGTAAAGGTGAGTGTGAGTAGTGTCCTCGTTCGCCTGTCAGCGTGGTTTAGACGCCGTTTTCCACTCCGCAGACATGTGCTTTTGTTTCTCATTTTCTGCTGGACGGTGGTTGGTGGAAATTGAGATTCCCCATTCAAACAACAAGCGTGTCCCTTCTGTGACAGAGGAGATGTTGTGTAGTTTTCCATTTCGAGTCATCTGCAACTTCACTGGGAATTCCCAGCGGTAGGCGATATTATTATCTCTTAGAGCAGAAATAATAGGTAGTAGCTGCCTTCTCATGCGAAGAGTAGTGGCAGAGAGATCTGCAAACATTTTGATTTGGTGATACGGTGAGGGAAGATCTTTCAGAGACCTGGCAGCCGCCATGGCCCTTTCTTGACGTGAAAAAAATGATTCCGCGCCAGCACATCCCTGGGTACGGAATCTGGAATATGCTTGGGTTTAACTATGCGGTGCACACGATTGATCACCAGCTCTCTTGGTTCACAGCCTGGAAGCAGCTTTTTTAATAAAGTCTGTAGGAATGCAGACAAATCAGCAGACGGGACTTCTTCTGTAATGCCTCTAAACTTTATATTATTTCTTCTTGATCTGTCTTCCAGGTCAGTAACTTTTGCCCTTGGTTCTTCTACTTCCTCTGTGAGCTCATAGTGAGAATTGATAAGCTGATTGTGGGAGTTAGCATATTCCCCCATCTTATGCTCGATGTGATCCACTCTGCTGGAGACATCTTGTAGCTGTGTGTGAAGAGGGGTATACAGCTTGGTGATGTCTTGATGCAGCGATTTATTAAGCGCTAGCAGCAGATTCTTAATTAACGAGCCAGACGCAGGCTCATTATCACGGTCGGCGTGACTATCACATACGTGACACAGAGGGAGGGAACAAGGAAGGCCCTGCCCAAGTGAGAGGGAAGGTGGTGACCCTGACTCACCTAGCGGCTGCACCTGGCTGCCCTGACGTCCCTAGATGGGTTCCTCACCCGTACGCCGATCACGTGCCTAAAGCCCTGGCTTTCCCTAAGCTGAGCCCTAGATAGTGAACAGGGCGGTGGGAACACTAGTCCGCACCACTAGCTCTAAAGGAAAACACCAAGGGAAGGACAGACAATACAAACTCAACATATAATCCCAGGTGGGCGACAACAGGAGACAACAAGAAGCCCAACAGGGATCCAGAGGGAAGCACTCTGGAACGACAACCAGGATTCACAACTCCAGTGGGTCAGTATAGATGTCCAGGCAGGAAGCTCTATAACTGGCAACTAGAGAAGAGTGAGGGGAGAATATAAGGAGGTTGGGAGTGGCAGACAAGAAACAGCTGAGGAGGAGAAGCTACGGATCCCTGATTGAGACAAAAAGGATAGCAAGGCAAACACAGAAAACAATCACTAAGAAACAACGTGATCTTTAGATATAGAGCGCGCAGCCACCCGCTGCGACCTCCTGACCCCGGGTATAACGGAGTCAGACGTGGCTCTTGATACCCTCGTGACAGTACCCCCCTTTCACGAGGGGCCTCCGGACACTCAGGACCAGGTCTCTCCGGATGAGAGGCATGGAAAGCCTGAATTAACCTGTTGGGCGTTTACCTCTGACGCTGAAACCCACATTCTTTCCTCCGGACCGTAACCCCTCCAATGCACCAGATACTGAAGAGAGCGGCGGACCCGACGAGAATCAACAATTCTGGCTATTTGAAACTCCAGATTACCATCCACAATAACAGGAGGAGGTGGCAGCGGTGATGGTTCTAGAGGTGGAACATACTTCTTGAGTAACGATTTATGGAAGACGTTATGGATCTTAAAAGTCTGAGGTAGCTCCAGGCGAAAAGCCACAGGGTTAATGACGGCTACTATTTTATAAGGACCAATGAACCTAGGGCCCAGTTTCCAAGAGGGAACCTTCAACTTAATATTCCTAGTAGACAACCACACATAGTCATTCACCCCTAGGTCCGGACCTGGCGACCGTTTCTTATCGGCCATGCATTTATATTACCACTCATCTTTTTCAAGTTAACTTGCACCTTCTGCCATACCGAAGAAAGAGATGAAGAAAACCTTTCCTCTTCGGGAACCCAGAAGACCCCCCTCTTTGAAAAGTACAAAATTGGGATGAAAACCGTATGCACCAAGGAATGGTGACTTGCCAGTGGACTCCTGATAATGATTATTTATGGCAAACTCAGCTAACGGTAAATATGATGACCACAACTCTGGTTTTCAGACACAAAACACCTTAAATATGTTTCTAGGTTTTGGTTGGAACGCTCAGTCTGTCCATTCGACTGAGGATGGAAAGCTGAGGAAAAGGACAAGTGTAACCCCCAAACGGGAACAAAAAGCTTTCCAAAACTTAGAAATAAACTGGGTTCCCCGATCCGAAACCACATCGGAAGGGACCCCGTGAAGCTTCACGATTTCACTGATAAACACCTGAGTAAGAGTTTTAGCATTAGGAAGTGCGGGTAGCGCAATAAAGTGTACCATTTTGCTAAACCTGTCTACTACTACCAAAATAACAGTTTTACCCGCAGACAACGGTAAGTCAGTGATGAAATCCATTGACAGATGTGTCCATGGCCTATTGGGGATAAAAAGAGGCAATAAAGACCCTGCTGGACGTGTATGAGAGACTTTCGCGCGTGCACAAGTAGACACGAAATCCATTACATCCTGACGCAACCTTGGCCACCAAAAACGACGAGATAATAGCTCCAAGGTTGCTTTACTACCCGGGTGCCCAGCAAGTGCCGAATTATGATGTTCTTTTAATAATTCAAGACGCAGGTTTCTCTGAGGGGCAAGAGGCCGGGGCGTCCCCCTGGGCCTCTAACACCTTTCCCTCTAGAACAGAGTGTACAGCAGAGACAACCACTCCTCTTGTAAAATAGGTACTGGATCACTAGCATTACCCACTCCAGGGAAACTACGAGAACGCGTCTGCCTTGGTATTTTTTGCCCCAGGACGATAGGTGATTACAAAGTTAAAGAATAGCGACCACCTAGCTTGTCTAGGGGTGAGACGCTTAGCCGATTCTAGGTACAGAAGGTTTTTGTGATCCGTAATCACCGTGACGGGGTGGATTGCTCCCTCTAAGAAGTGACGCCACTCTTCAAGCGCCAGCTTAATCGCCAACAGTTCCCTATTTCCAACATCATAGTTCTTCTCTGCAGAAGATAATTTTTTGGAAAAGAAAGCGCAAGGGCGCCATTTGCCAGGAGACGGACCCTGAGACAATACAGCCCCCACTCCCACCTCTGACGCATCTACCTCAACAATAAAAGGCTGGGAGACATCAGGTTGAATTAGAACAGGTGCCGAGGTAAACCTCTCTTTTAGAGAGGAAAATGCATTTTTAGCGGCGTCAGACCATTTAGAAAAATCAGTCCCCTTCCTAGTCATGTCGGTAAGGGGTTTAACGATCACTGAATAATTTTTAATGAACTTCTATAGAAATTTGCGAAACCCAAAAACCGTTGTAGGGCTTTAAGGTTCTCAGGAAGATCCCAATCTAAAATTGCCTGGGACCTTCCCAGGGATCCATACGGAAACCTGAAGCAGATAATGGATATCCCAGGAACTGTATTTCCTGAACGGCGAAGACACATTTTTCAATTTTCGCATATAATTTATTCGTCCGTAGGACCTGCAGTACTTGCCTGACATGCACCTCATGTGTTTTCAGATCAGCCGAATAAATTAAGATATCATCTAGGTATATGACTACAAACCTGCCGATGAGATGACTAAAAATATCATTAACGAAATGTTTGAAGACAGCGGGGGCATTGGTCAGACCGAAAGGCATAACTAGATTTTCATAATGCCCCTCAGGGGTGTTTAAAAGCTGTCTTCCACTCATCCCCTTCCCTGATACGAATCAGATTGTAGGCCCCCCTAAGATCAAGTTTGGAGAACCACCTAGCACCCGCTATCTGATTAAAAAGGTCAGGAATGAGAGGAAGAGGGTATGGGTCTCGGATGGTTATCTGGTTTAGCTCACGGAAATCTAGCAAGGACGCAGGCCCCCATCTTTCTTTTTAACAAAGAAAAACCCTGCAGCCACGGGTGAAGAAGAGGGTCTGATGTGTCCCTTAGCCAGACTCTCGGAGATATAATCTTTCATGGCTTGTCTCTCGGGACCCGAAAGATTATACAACCTGGACTTGGGTAATTTTGCACCGGGAATCAGGTTAACCGGGCAATCATAAGGACGATGAGGTGGTAGCTTCTGACAACCCTTTCAGAAAAAACGTCCTCAAAGTCCGAAATAAATGTAGGTAGGGAAGCTATGGAGGCGATTAAGCAATTGTTATTTAAGCAATTCTCTCTGCAATGCTCACTCCACTCCAATATCTCCCTGGCCTGCCAATCCACCACTGGATTGTGCGCTACCAACCAGGGAAGACCCAATACCACAGGAGAGGGAAGGCCCTCCAGAAACGTAACATGAAAGACACTCATTATGGTGGTCCCCTACCCGAAGGTGTAAATTCTGAACAATGTGGGTGAGGTTTCTCTGAGACAGAGGAGCCGAATCTATAGCGAATACGGGGAATAGGTCTCTGCAGCGTACAGAGAGACAAACCCATAGTGCGGGGCAAAATGGGCATCTATCAAATTTACCCCTGCTCCACTGTCTAGAAAAAAAGAAATAGACTCTGTCTTAACACCAAAAACAATAACCGCTGGTAACACAAATTGAGATGTTCGTATGGAGGAAACGTATACCCCCCGGCTGACATCCTCCGCACAGCCTGGGGTTAGTAGTTTTCCGACGGTCTTTTGTTTTTCAGAAAGGAGGGACAGACATTAATGAAATGACCCTTCCCCCCCACAGAGAAAAACAAGCCCCCCCCTACGGCGAACCTCAGGAGGACGGACCTGACGAGAAGTTCAGCCTAGCTGCATAGGCTCATCTAAGTCAGTACAGACTAATTGTTGCTTGGGAGAGGTAACGAATTGCTCAGGAATTTCGATCTCTCCCTAAGACGCCTATCTATTCTGATAGAGAGGGACATAACAGCATCAAGGGAAAGGGGGGTCTCATACAGCGCCAGTGCATCCTTAACCCTTTCAGATAACCCAGAGCAGAACTGACTCCTGATAGCCGGGTCGTTCCACTGAGTATCCGTAGCCCACCTACGGAACTCTGAGCAATATTCCTCTGCTGACCGATCTCCCTGTAGGAGTCTCCGTAACTTCGACTCAGCCAGGGCGACTCGGTCAGGGTCATCATATGAGACCCAAAGCCCCAAAAAATCCCTCCACTGACCGGAGAGCCTGAGAACCAGGGGGTAACGAGAACGCCCAGGATTGTGGGTCCCCCTGAAGCAGGGAAATGACAATCCCAACCCGCTGTTCTTCATTACCTGAGGAGTAAGGGCGCAACTTAAAGTATAATTTGCAGGCCTCACGGAACGTCGCAAATTTGTCCCTTCCCCCAGAAAATCTGTCAGGAAGAACAACCTTGGGTTCTGTAACAACCTGGTTACCCATAGCAACCGCTGGGGGTGCGGTCTGCTGCATTTGCTGCTGTTGTTGGAGGACAGATGCCTTCAATCCTGCCACCTCCAAAGACAGGCCTTGAAGCTGTTTTGCCAAGGCAGCAATAGGATCCATATTGGATTCTAAGTAGAGAAAAAAAAACAACAAAAAGAAAAAAAAAAAAATTATTTTTTTCTCAAAAGTAAAGGCCAGTTATAATATCACGGTCGGCGTGACTATCACATACGTGACACAGAGGGAGGGAACAAGGAAGGCCCTGCCCAAGTGAGAGGGAAGGTGGTGACCCCTGACTCACCTAGCGGCTGGCACCTGGCTGCCCTGACGTCCCTAGACGGGTTCCTCACCCGTACCGCCGATCACGTGCCTAAAGCCCTGGCTTTCCCTAAGCTGAGCCCTAGATAGTGAACAGGGCGGTGGGAACACTAGTCCGCACCACTAGCTCTAAAGGAAAACACCAAGGGAAGGACAGACAATACAAACTCAACATATAATCCCAGGTGGGCGACAACAGGAGACAACAAGAAGCCCAACAGGGATCCGGAGGGGAAGCACTCTGGAACGACAACCAGGATTCACTGACTCCAGTGGGTCAGTATAGATGTCCAGGCAGGAAGCTCTATAACTGGCAACTAGAGAAGAGTGAGGGGAGAATATAAGGAGGTTGGGAGTGGCAGACAAGAAACAGCTGAGGAGGAGAAGCTACGGATCCCTGATTGAGACAAAAAGGATAGCAAGGCAAACACAGAAAACAATCACTAAGAAACAACGTGATCTTTAGATATAGAGCGCGCAGCCACCCGCTGCGACCTCCTGACCCCGGGTATAACGGAGTCAGACGTGGCTCTTGATACCCTCGTGACACTCATCTGAAGTCTCTATAGAGGAGAGAGTCTCTGTGAGGGCGTCGGGAAGTGCAGAGGTTGGTGAGTCTGCTGCATTTACCTCATTGATGGAGTCTGGTGCTGCCGCCATGGATCGTTGTGTGGCTGGAATTTCAGCTAGCGAAGATGGCGCCTCCCTCTCCACTGAGTCTCCTTCTCCTCCTATAGCCTCCCACGTCAGCGGGGAAAATCTGGACCCGCTGTCTGAGGATGACGGCAGTTTCTTTTGTGGGACATGCTGGCTTTTCTTTGCATCGGCAACAGCGTTTCCCATTGTGTGAGCCGGGGACGGAGGCTTCTGCTGCGAGATGGGTAGGTTCGTGCCTTCCTCCATAAGCGCTCCGGACTGCTCCCGGTCTTTTTCGAAATAGAAGTCCAGTTTGCCCTGGGCCTTATTCGTCTTTCTTCCTCTGGTCATCATGTGGTTTATCACCAGATTATTTATCCACAGAATGGGGCAGAAAGAGGGTGATATTCAGCATAAAACCTAAGGTGATGTCGGAGCTCCTCTAACGTGCGGCCATGCAGGTCAGCGGCAAGCCACGCCCCATCAAATACTTATTTCATGCAATAAAATCCAAATTAATTATTTAAAAATCATACCGTCTGATTTTCTGAATTTTTTTATTTTATTTTATTCTGTCTCTCACAGTTGAAGTGTACCTAAGATAAAAAAAATATATAGAATACTTATTTTCCCCACTGTATATATTATACTATATTTTTTTAATCTCCTCCCTGCGACCTGTCAGCTACCCCTCCTTCTTTAAGCTGCCTGAGATCACAGCCCGCTGAAGGGGGAGGGCTGCTTTAACTCCTTATATCTCATGCTTTGTAACATGATCTGATGAAAAGCTGGCAGCCTAGGCTTCAAAACAAGACCAAAATGGTAGCATTATCTTCCCTACAGCGAAAGATATAGCTGTTAGAATTTGGGTTGGAGTTAAAGCACCTAAAGCCGGCTATCACTTTCCACTGCTATCATTCCCGACTGATTTCTAACAGCAGCATCTCCCTATGTAAAGATCACGCTGATTCTGGATTTGTTTTGAATCCTAGGCTGTTAGCTTTCATACAAGACCAGTCACACATCTCTGTTACCAATCCCAATATATGAAGGGTTAAAGCAGGCCTCCTACCTTCCCTTGCTGCCGGCGCTCTGCTCAGGCTGAACTGTTAGGCTGGTTTCACATGGGCGTTGCGGGAAAAAAATGAGATTTTTTCCGCACGAGTGCAAAACATTGTAATGCGTTTTGCACTCGCGTGAGAAAAATCGCGCATGTTTGGTACCCAAACCCGAACTTCTTCACAGAAGTTCGGGCTTGGGATCGGTGTTATGTAGATTGTATTATTTTCCCTTATAACATGGTTATAAGGGAAAATAATCACATTCTGAATACAGAATGCATAGTAAAATAGGGCTGGAGGGGTTAAAAAAAAAAAAAAAAATTAACTCTCCTTAATCCACTTGTTCGGCGCAGCCCGCATCTCTTCTGTCTATCTGTGAGCAGTAGGACCTTTGATGATGTCACTGCGTTCATCACATGTCCATCACATGATCCATCACCATGGTGATGGATCATGTGATGAGCGTAGTGACATAATCAAAGGTCCTATTGCTCACAGTTAAAGACAGAAGAGTTACATTTATTTTTTATTTTTTTTAACCCCTCCAGCGCTATTGTACTATGCATTCTGTATTCAGAATGCTATTTTTTTCCCTTATAACCATGTTATAAGGGGAAATAATAATAATCGGGTCCCCATCCCGATTGTCACCTAGCAACCGTGCGTGAAAATCGCACCACATCCGCACTTGCTTGCGGATGCTTGCGATTTTCACGCAACCCCATTCACTTCTATGGGGCCTGCGTTGTGTGAAAAACGCAGAATATAGAACATGCTGCGATTTTCACGCAACGCACAAGTGATGCGTGAAAATCACCGCTCGTGTGCACAGCCCCATAGAAATGAATGGGTCATGATTCAGTGCGGGTGCAATGCGTTCAACTCGCGCATCGCATCCGCGCGGAATACTCGCCCGTGTGAAAGGGGCCTTAGTGTCTTTTCTCAAAGCCCGAGCAGATCTCGGGCAAAACTGTTGACAGGGTTGATATATATTCGCCCCCATATTTTTTAGAATGAAGAATTATTTTGTATTTATTTTTTATATTGTATCCCATTGATTTTGGCTACGGCCATTAGATCTTCTGTGACTGATTTGTTTCTCTTTTTCAGATCCAAGCTCAGGCAGAAACAAGAAAAAAGGTAAGTGTGCATATTTAGGATGTGTATGATGACTTGCCCAGGGTAAACAAACTACTATAGGCTATATTAGGCTACTTTTACAGCTGCCTTTTTAATTCTCAAAACCTGAATTAGGCTACACTAGAGTTTTGTCTTTCCGTTTGTGAGATCCGTTCAGGGCTCTCACAAGCGGTCCAAAACGATCAGTTTTGCCCTAATGCATTCTGAATAGAAAGGATCCGCTCAGAATGCATCAGTTTGCCTCCGTTCAGTCTCCATTCCGCTATGAAGGGCGACACCAAAACGCTACCTGCAGCGTTTTTTCTGTCTGTCCTGCGATGTGGAGCAAGACTGATCCGTCTTGACACACAATGTAAGTCAATGGGGACGGATCCGTTTTTCTTTGACACAATAGAAAACGGATTCCGTCCCCCATTGACTTCAATAGTGTTCATGACAGATCTGTCTTGGCTATCTAAGACATAATACAACCGGATCCGTTCATGACGAATCATGCGGGTTGTATTATTGTAACGGAAGCGTTTTTGCAGATCCAGGAAAGATCCGCTAAAACCGCTAGTTGTGAAAGTAGCCTTAGGTTACTTTCACATTAGCAGCAGGGGACTCCGGCAGGCTGTTTCTGGCGGGTGAACAGTCTGTCGAATCCGTCCTGCCGCTAGTTCACGTGTGCCCCCGGACTGCCGCTCCGTCCCATTGACTATAATGGGGGCGGAGTTCTGGCAGGGCACGCGAGAGGCAGCCGGACTAAAAGTACTGCATGCCAGTATGTCTTCAGTTCAGTTGCGTTTTGGAGCTGGACACAAAAACTCAGCAAGATCCGTTCGGATGCAGATGGTTATATTATCATTAACGGAAGCGTTTTTGCTGAACCCTGCCGGATCCAGCAAAAACCCTAGTGTGACAATAGCCTAACATAGCCAAGACTGATCCGTCATGAACTCCAGTTGAAAGTCAAGGTGGGGGGGGACGGGATCCGTTTTCTATTGTCAAGAAAACGGATTGGTCCCCATTGATTCGCAGTGTGGTGATGACGGATCTGTCTTGCTCCGCATCCCATGACTGAAAGCAAGACCGCAGCTTGCTGCTGTGTGCTCTCCAGTATGAGAACGCAACCAAGCGAACAGAATGCATTTTGGGAACATTCCGTTCTGTTCAGTTACGTTTTGTCCCCACTGTCCAATAAATGGGGACAAAATTGAAGCGTTTTTTTTCCGGTATTGAGACCCTATGACTGATCTCAATACCGTAAAATATTAACGCTAGTGTGAAAGTAGCCCTAAATGGAACGGATCCTTTTAGTTCAGGTTTTGAGATCTTCTGGTCCATTGATGGACTGGGTGTCAGAATATCTCATTAGCATAAAAAAAAGGTTTTTCGGATTTTTCAGCCATGGATTGTAAAGGTACTGATTTAATTGTCTGTTCAAACCATACATGCTTCTCTTCTTAGTTTATAATGCTAATGTAAGCTGACAGATTGCCTTTAAATCTATGATGTCATATATTTCTGGACTTACTCCCCATACTTGTGTTGCCAACTATTTGCTTATGTATTAATTCCAACCTGAACCATACTACCATATATTTTTAATGTGCTTTCAGCTAATGTAGAGTTGAGTTCAAAGATGAACATATTGACATTGACACTCATTCACAAATAGTTTTCTTTGTTAATATATACTTTACAGGTTTATAGAGATAAATGAGAATGTATTTATCATTTTGTTAGTTTTTCTCAATTTACTAAAATGCCCAGTTATAATAACAACAAGGTGCTAATACAATTGCTTTGATGTAAAACATATATTTGTGCAATAGCCTATAAATCCATGGATCACAAATGATATCCGATACCCTGGAAATACAGAAGTATTTGTATCAATGTGTAGTATATGGTGAAATGTGCTGTGTATATGCCAGGTATAGATCTAATAAAGTGCACTCTGTGATGTCACATTTACATATAATTTACATATAATTTACATTTACTTAATTTACATCTAAGTGAATTATATACTTAGATAAAATTCTAAATTGGTGTTGAAGTGTGTGTAAATCTAAACGCATTTATCTTCCAGGAAATAAATATCCTTTTAGAATTTCTAATTTCTTGCACCCTTCTGTATACTGATGTTAATTTTTTTTTTTTTTTATCAAATGTCATCGGTAATAAGGTAAAAGTGGTTTTCCACATTTACAATCTTGATGACCTATCCTCAGAATAGCTCAACTACAACAATCATTGGGGAGTCCAACACCTGACACCCCACACCAATTAGCTATTACTTGCAGCCACCAGTCCAGAAGCTACCACTGGAGAATGGAGCCGGAAACACAGCTTTGTTAAAGTATAGTGGGCATGCTGGGTTACGGCAGCTTAGCTCCCATTCCCACTTAAATGAGAGTTGAGCTACCGTGACCCAGCATACCCACTGTACTGTGAATGGAGCTGTGCTTCCAGCTCAGTTCTCAGTGGTAGTTCTGACGCGGGCAGCTAACAACTAATTGGTGGGGGTGCCAGGTGTCGGACCTCCACTGATCTGGTATTGATAACTATCCTGAGTATACAGTAGGTCGTCAATATTGTTAGGGCCTGGAAACCCCTTTAATAAAGCGAACCTTTCACCTGGATTTCACTTAATAAACTATCAATAGTACCTTATAGATCATCCTGATTGTGTTAGCACACGTCTTGTCCCCTTTTCTGCCATGTATATTGCATGAAAAAAATCGCTTTATAAAAATACTCTTCTCCACTCCACAAGTCACGGTAGAAGTCAAGGGGGTAGCCCTTTCCCTCACTCCAGGCTGTAACTCCTGCCCTAACCCCTCCTCTAAGTAGTGTAACTGACACCCGGCTCAGTCGCCGGGACCCGCGTTTGTACAGGCGGCGCATGTGCCGTCGGACTCAAGTGCGATCCTGTAACTGAATCGCACATGCGCCGTCCCGGATGCCTGCCTGTCTTCTCTTCCTCACACGCGATTCAGTTACAGGATCGCGCTTGAGTCCGACGGCGTATGCGCCGCCTGTACAAGCGCGGTCCCGGCGACTGAGCCGGGTGTCAATTAGACTGCATAGAGGCGGGGTTAGGGCAGGGGAGTTACAGCCTGGAGTGAGGGAAGGGCTACCCCCTTGACTTCTACCGTGACTTGTGGAGCTGGAGAAGAGTACTTTATAAAGCGATTTTTTCATGCATATACATGGCAGAAAAGCGGGACAAGACCGTGTGCTAACACAATCAGGATGATCTATAAGGTACTTTTGAAAGTTTATTAAGTGAAATCCAGGTGAAAGGTTCGCTTTAAGCAACATCTCACCAATGAAGCCTGATACTCCTGATTAACTTTCAGCACCATGATCAGCTCCATTCTACTGAGCCAAGTACAGAATAGCCCATTAAGCTTGAATTGTTAAAGATATATCTCAAGACACACCAGTGATAAAAAAAAAAAAAAAAAGTAGCTTTATTTAAGTAACCTTTAGGCAAAAAGCTGCGAATGCTCTCTTTACCTAGAGGGAAGATGCCCACACTTATATTATTATAATTAAATTATATAATTTATATATTATATAAATATAATATAATTATATTATAAAATAAATCTAATTATTAAATTAGATTTACCTGGAGGGGCCATTCTCTGCCACGAATCATGCTCATACAGGTTGTTCCTTCAGGCATTTGCACATTTAGGTCTCAAACAACAGGCCATAAGCTGCCCACCTTACTTTGTGCATGCCACATATCACCTTTATTTTTCTTCCCCTCGTAATTTTTTTTTTTTTTAAATGAATGTTTTATTAAAGATTTTTTCAATAGGAGCAGAACAACACCAACCAATGTCAGTGACAAAAATAATACAAAGAGTATAACATAAGAATTAGCATAAGACACAATTCTCAAAAGTACAAATAGCATAGCATAACAATGTATAGTCATGTGGCTATTGATACCAGGCATACGCGAAGAAGAAGAGACGACAGACACAGAAGACAGACAAAAGACAAGACAGCGGGAGGGGAGAAGGGAAGGAAGGGAAAATGGGGGGAGGGGGGAACTGCAGTATAACAAGGAATATCTCAAGGTAAAAAAAAATTAATTACCAGGATATTTGTATTTTTTTATAGAAAGACCTAGCCAGCATCCATTCTCTCCGATTCCCTTTACATTCTCACAAAGTTTTTTAAGTAGATAATATTTACTGCACTGTCTGGGTCTTGTGGCATATTTTGTTCTAAAAATACCTGAGATGAAAGAGCACAGTGACTCAGTGGTGGCACTGTTGTATTGCAGCATTGTGGTCCTGGTTTGTATCTGACCTAGGGTAACTTCTGCCTGGAGTATGTGTGTTTTTCCTGTGTTTGCATGTGTTTTCTGTAGGTGCTATGCTTGACTCCCAAAAACATGCTGATAAGATCATTGAAAATTTAGGGTGTCAGCAGGCAATGGGACGGCACTGATATAGATGACGACAATCTTTGTTCAATTCTGTGGAATGTGCAGTTGCCGCTGTAAAGAAATGGCTGTTATTAATAGACCATATTCCTTTTTTAGTGCATGCGTTTTTGAAAGCCATAACTTTTTTTCCATTTGCTTAGTAAATCTTTCTGTACCCTTTTTCAGTTAACCATGGGCTCTATTTTGGCTATTTATGTAGGGGTTTTTTCTAGCTTTTTTTACTCTTAGTGTATTTTATTTATTTATTTGCTTTTATTTTTTTATCCATTGGAAAATGTTATAGGGGAAAAATACTGCATAAGATGAAATAAAATCATTGAAGATTGTGGACCGCTGCTGGGATATTCATTTGTACGCAGTGATTGAAATCCTCCCACTGCAGTGCGACTAAGTGCTGAGCAATTTGCGTTTGAATAGGGGAAAAATAATGTTTCATTTCTTTTTTTTCTATCATAAAGTGTTACCAACATACTACTTTAAATTATACCACCTTATACCCTTTCCATAAGGGATTTATGGGTTATGGTCGCTGGTGATGGGGCTAGAAGCTGCATGTAGTGTGTAGTAGCATTTTTATTTTCATTAAATTTATTAATTTTTTTTATTTTACACTTTGTGCCTTCCATAAGTTCATACTAGACCTTAAGGGGGAGGGGGACAGTTAAATTACACTAGTTATTATTGCTGATTTCTCCTGTAATTGGGAGCTGACATATTTGCACAGCCATACGGTTTTCCATTCAGTTATGTAAATTATTTTTGTGCTGTTTTTGGCAATTCATGGGGCTCTATCTTTGTCATTTTTCAGCTTTATTTTTTTGCTTTTTAGTATTTGACTTATTTTTTATACCCTTGAAATGTAAAAAAAAAAGGGAAATAAACCATTTATTTATTTATTTTTACTTTCACAATGTGCAACTAAAATACTTTTTTAAATTATGTCCCCCGTTCCATAATGGTTATGTTTATATATGGAAAGTATTGTTTATAGTCACTGGGGCAGGGCTAAGTGATGACATGTTGGCTAGGACCAGAGCATTGCCACGTCCTGATCTGTTAACAAAGCTCTCATAGAACACAGTGTATCCTGTGAAGGAGAGGGCAGGGACTGTAAATCCCTGCCTTCTCTACTGGGATCCCAGCTGTCACTGACAGCAGGCTCCCCACTCCTGGAGTTGCACGATCAGTGGTGCAGCTGCAAACTTCGCAAGGACGTTCAGGAACGTATTGCAGAGGTGAGCACCGACCTCCTGGACTTTTATAGTCTGTGAGCGGTCTGCAAGTGGTTAAATGTTCCCTAAACTGTCAAAAAGATAGGTCATATGTGTGTCCAACCATTGGTACTCACACCTACCCCAAGAAAGGATTGGTGTTAATCCTGTTTTGCATGAGCGATTTTATTCGAGAGCAGTTCAGAACCATAGAGAAGATAATCATGCTGGATATTTGAGTGTCTGGCAAGTTGGTGTACAATTAAGGAACAAGGGGCTGCCCTGTGTGAACCCTATAAGGAAATGACCATGCTGTGAATAACCAGGCTTACCAGTGAGGGTTGTGCATCCACAGGCAAAATTCCAGAAATAGTATAAATGTGTAATGGCCTGCAGCAGTGCCAAAGGATGAGGGTAAAAAGAGTGCCGCTATAAAAGATAAAGGAGCCTGAAGAAGGAGGGAATCCCATTTTAAAAACACTTTGCTGCACTGAGTTTATTATTTGAGTTTTGTATTTTTATCTTTAGTTTTAGAACTTCAATAAAACCTTTATTTTTATAGCAGCACCATTTTTCACCTTTTTTTAAAATCCTCATTTGGTATGGCTGGTGACTGTAATTGTTATGGTTACTGCTGTGTTGTTAGAATGATTCTGTGGACACGGTGTTAAAAATGATATGGGCGAATTCAGTGTGCATGTTTCTTTAAGGTGTCCGGCAACTCAATCTAGTACTATTTGAGGATAACCTGCATTAACTATTTAGAACAGTTCATGGCAGGAGTGGACACAGACAGCAAAGACCCCCTGCACAAGAACAAGCAGTATGTCTGGCCCCCCAGGGTATCAATAGAAGCAAAGCTAGACAACTAGTCAATACAGTATAACATAAATCTACATGCTACACACAAGTCCCACCTATTGGATCGTGCTGCACATATGCCGCATACACATGTCGCTACTGTACCTCATATACAATTACACACAGTAGCAATGACATGTTATATGTCCTCTCATCTTATACAACGGGAATAGACTGTCCTTCTTCCCAGACTTTTCTAAGGAGATCCATTAAAAGGGATGCAGTTTTTACTGCGGTTAAAAAAAAGTCTACAGGAAAAGGATATTAAGTACTCATTAGTTTATCCAGCCAAACTTTGGATTATCTTTAATGATGGAACTCATTTTTTTTTTACTCTTCTGATTTTGCCAGCTTGATCAGAATAATATTTAATTACTTCCAGGGGCAGATTAAGTGCATGATAGGCCCGGGGCTGTCTACCCAACTTGGGGCCCCCCCCCCCCCCCCCCCCCCCCCCCCCTCCATTTTTATTTTATTAATTTTTTTATGAAGAGGCTGCGGTGCTTCATGGGCGCCACAGTCTCTTCTTAGGCCATATGACATCTTCAGACTAAAAAGAAATACCCCAAATTGGGTCCTAAACTGAAAAATTTGGTCGCCAAATTTAAAATACATATAATTGTAATAAAAAAGACATGGAGGAGAATACAGCACCACATACCTCTTACATCCAGTGACATCTCCTGTCATGTAGACCTTCTCTTTCCTCTTCTCCTCCGTTTGACCCAGACCACCATGGCAAATTCTTTCAGCCGCATCTCGTCTCTACAGTTTGTAACACAGACACGTTCGATTTCTCAATTTTTGCATCAACCTCCTCATCCTGGTGTCCCCACAGTGTCATCCTGCCACCCCCAATACTGTGTCCGTTGTGCTCCCCAATGTCCCAGGTACTATACTGCTGAAAAAATAGTGACCCTAATAGACATAATTGGAGTCCTTTATCAAACTGGTGTAAAGTAGAACTGGATTTCCAAAAGAGCTGTCGAATATGATTGGCTGCTATGGGCAACTAAGCCAGTTCTGCGTTACACCAGTTTGATAAATTACCCCAAATGTTCCTATAGTGTCCACAGCAGCTATAATGTCCCCTAGAGTGCCCCCAGTAATAACACCCTATATTGTGCTCCAGGTAATAATCCCTGTATAGTACCCCCAGAAATAATAGAATTGCCCCTACAGTGCCTCCCCAATAGCAACACCCCCATATAGTAATTTCCACCACACTGCCCCCACATAGTAATCCCCCCATAGTAATTTGCCCCCACAACAGTAATTTCCCCAAAACTGCCCCCATATAGTAGTTTGCCCCCACACAGTAATTTCCCCCACATAGTAATTTCCACCACACTGCCCCCACATAGTAATTTGCCACCACACTGCCCCCACATAGTAATTTGCCCCCACACTGCCCCCACATAGTAATTGCCCCCACACTGCCCCCACATAGTAATTTGCCCACACACTGCCCCCACATAGTAATTTGCCTCCACACTGCCCCCACATAGTAATTTGCCCCCACACTGCCCCCACATAGAAATTTCCCCACACTGTTCCCACATAGCAATTACCCCACACTGTCCCCACATAGCAATTACCCCCACACAATAGTTTCCCCCACACTGCCCCATATAGAAATGTGTCCCCACATAGTAGTCCCTCCCATAATAATTTGCCCCCACACTGCCCCCACATAGCAATTTGCCCCCACATAGTAGTCCCTCTCATAATAATTTGCCCCCACATAGCAATTTGCCCCCACACTGCCCCATCTGGTAATTTGCCCCCACATAGTAGTCCCTCTCATAATAATTTGCCCCCACATAGTAATTTGCCCCCACATAGTAGTCCCTCCCATAATAATTTGCCCCCACACTGCCCCCGCATAGCAATTTGCCCCCACATAGCAATTTGCCCCCACACTGCCCCAACTAGTAATTTGCCCCCACATAGTAGTCCCTCTCATAATAATTTGCCCCACATAGTAATTTGTCCCCACATAGTATTCCCTCTCATAATAATTTGCCCCCACACTGCCCCATCTAGTAATTTTCCCCACATAGCAATTTGCCCCCACACTGCCCCATCTAGTAATTTGCCCCACATAGCAATTTGACCCCACACTGCCCCAACTAGTAATTTGCCCCACATAGCAATTTGCCCCCACACTGCCCCATCTAGTTATTTGCCCACCATAGCAATTTGCCCCCACACTGCCCCAACTAGTAATTTGCCCCACATATCAATTTGCCCCCACACTGCCCCATCTAGTAATTTGCCCCACATATCAATTTGCCCCCACACTGCCCCATCTAGTAATTTGCCCCACATAGCAATTTGCCCCCACACTGCCCCATCTAGTAATTTGTACCACATAGCAATTTGCTCCCACACTGCCCCATCTAGTAATTTGTCCCACATAGCAATTTGCCCCCACACTGCCCCATCTAGTAATTTGCCCCACATAGTAGTCCCTCTCATAATAATTTGTCCCCACATAGTATTCCCTCCAATAATAATTTGCCCCCACACTGCCCCATCTAGTAATTTGCCCCCACATAGTATTCCCTCCCATAATAATTTGGCCCCCACATTCCCCCCCATGTACTAGATTTATCTTCCCTAATATGTCCTCCTGTGTCCCCCCCCCCCCCCCAAAAGTAGGCACATGAAATCAAAAAAAAAAAAATGAACAAAAAATGAAAAGATAAATACTCACCTATGTCCAGGGCCAGGCGCTTGCTCGCAAAGGAAGGCGGGATGTGTCAGGCGCGTCACAGTGCTGCGTCCCGGCACAGGCACGCGATGACGTCATCACGCACACCTGCCCCGGGATTTCACTACCGCATAGGCCTCAGGCCTACAAGGCCTGAAGCCTATGGCGACAATGGCGGTGATCGGCGATGGGACAGGGAGCTATGCGCTCCCGTGCCCCGCCGCAGTATGTGGGCGTTCGGGTCAGCGTTGGGGCCCCCCAGCGGTGCTGGGCCCGGGGCTGCCGACCCGAACGTCCCTATTGTAATCCGCCACTGATTACTTCTGCTTCTTTTTCTTTATTATGGTTTTTCTATTCTTCCTTTTTTTGTCTGGGAGTACTGGCAAGGCTACGAGGGAGTGAGAGGGATGGTCCTAGCTGAGAGATCTGTTGCAGATGTGGTGGATCGAGAGGATTTAGGGGGGGTGTTGCGATGCCTCTAATAGGATAGGGGGGAGAAGGGTTGGGTCTATTGGAAACTCCTTTGGTTTCGGACTCTGGCAGATATAATGTCAGTTAAAATCATAACCTGGAATGTACAGGATCTGTGTGATAAAGTAAAGAGACAAGCGGTATTCAATCTGGTAATTGTCTGCTTGATCTCACTGAGGAGACTTCCCTGCGGATCAACAGAGGATGAGCTGCGCAGACTTATCACTCTACTTTTACTAACTATTCTAGAGGAGTGAAAGTCCTTATTCATAGGGCGATTGATTTTGTCTGAGGCATCCTCTGTGGACAAACAGGAGAGATTTGTCTTTTTATATGGTAAACTTGCTTCGCAACTATGTATTCTGGCCTTTGTTTATATTCCACCTTCTTTTTCCTTATATGTACTGAACTCTGTTAACTTTTATAGAACAATGGCCTGAATGCCACTTGTTAGCTATCCGGGACTTTAATTGTGTCATTAATCCCACTACAGAAAGGATTTCTATGGAGGGGGACTGCCGTACCTCTGCCCTGGGTTCGCCCTTAGTCAGGTTTTGCCTGGATCTGGCTTTAGGGCCATGTGGGATCCTTAGGGCGAGGGAGAAGAGCTTACCCCTGCGTAGGCAAAGCTGGAAAGTCTATGTCTAGGCTAGATCTGGCCTTAATAAATGAAAAAATGTTGACTTGTGTAAAATGATTAAATATGAGGCCAGGTCTCTCTCGGACCATGTACCTCTCTCCCTTGAGCTTTGCATGGCCCATGATAGAGATATGGTAAGACCCCCGTTTAGATTAAACCCTTATTGGATGTCCCTAATGGATAATCATGAAGTAATACAACTGGAAATTGTGCGATTTTGGGATGTTAACCATAATTTAGCTAAAACCCAAGTAGTGTGGGACGCATTTAAGGTCTTTGAGGGGGATTTTTGTCAGTAACATTGCTAACTTAAGGAAATGCTATGGTATTAAGGAGAAAGCTTTAAAAGAAGCAGTGATATTAGCCATGAATGATTTTTCTAGAAATAAGACAGAAGTAAATGGAAAAGCCATTTAGAACGCAAGGCATATTCCAATTATTTTTTTTGTTGGATAAGGCCCAGCAGAGGCTATTCTTTAACCACCTCCGGACCGCCTAACGCAGATTCGCGTTCCGGAGGTGGCAGCGCTGCGCACAATCACGCATATACGCGTCATAATCACGCATATACGCGTCATCTCCCGAGACGCGAGATTTCGCTCCAAGCCGGCCCGCGCATGCGCATCGCGGGCCGGCAAAAGTTAAAGAACAATTTCGTCACCAGCCTGCCAGCAACGATCATTGGCTGGCAGGCTGGCGATTTTCAAAAAATCCAATCACAAGTCATATAACAGATCATATTAGTAAATATGATCTGTTATATGGCTTCTCTGCTGGTCCTTTTCGTCGGTTGGATCCAGCAGAGAAGCAGACTGAACTGTAAGTACACCAAACACTACACCTTAGCCCCAGATCACCCACCTGCACCCCAATTAACCCTTTGATCACCCCTTTGATCGCCCCTGTCAATCACCAGTGAAAGGAAAAAAAGTGATCAGTGTAAACTGTCACTTTTTTTTTTTTTTCACTAGTATTGGCTGTTAGGTTTTAGGGATAGTTTAGGCCCCTTGGTTAGGTAGTTTAGCGTGAGTTAGCGCCCAGCCCACCGCACCGCAGTCACTTATTCGCTGTTTAGCGTATCGCTAATCAGCATTTGTACTTTTATAGTATCTGTAAGTGATCAAAACTGATCACGGTCAGATCTATAATTGTATTAGTGTCACCTTAGCTTGCCCTCCACCCAAAACGCAGTGTTTGCCCGATCAGGCCTGATCGGTCGCCCACACGTGCGTTCACCCACGCCCGCCCCACCGCAGTGACAAAAAATATATATTTTTTTTGATCACTGCACATTCATTTTACACGCACTGCGGCGATAAAAAAATCAGTTTTGATATTTTTTATCAACCGCAGCGGCCTCCGGTACTTCGCTAGCCTCCCCTTTGTAAGACAGGCTTGCTTTTTTTCTTGGGTAGTCTCAGGGAATACCCCTAAATTTAGTAGTCCAAAATGTCAAACAGGGGATATTCTTCTGAAGAGGCCTACAGGATTCTGACCCAGTCGGATGAGGAGTGGGAACCCTCATCTGACGAATCTAGCGGGTCAGAATATGAACCTGTGGAAAGCAGTGGCTCTCTGACCCAAAGTTCGGACGAGGAGGTTGAGGTCCCTGGCAGCACCAGGCGTACCCGGCCCCGTGTCGCTAGACCACAGGTTATGCAGGATCCGCTTCAAGAGCAGCAGAGTGGGGCTGTCGCTGCCGGATCACGTGGTGAGGCATACACCAGCAGCGCAGCCCATCCTGGACCTAGTACCAGCACTGCCGTACAACCTGGTGACGTGGCGAGCACCAGAAGGGCAGTTGAAGCTGGTACGGTGGCACGTGCACTAGTTACCCCGTCGCAGCCACCGCACAGACAGGCCCGTAGAGCCCCTAGAATCCCTGAGGTGCTGGCAAACCCTGATTGGCAGTCACCAACTTCAGCCGCACCTGTAGTTCCCCCTTTCACCGCCCAGTCTGGAGTTCGGGTTGAGACGGCTAAAATCGGTTCGGCCCTGGGATTTTTTGAGCTGTTCTTGACTACGGAGCTCTTGGACTTAGTCGTGGCAGAGACCAACCAGTATGCCACACAATTTATATCCGCCAACCCGGGAAGCTTTTATGCCCAGCCTTTCCGGTGGAAACCAGTCCAAGTTTCCGAACTTAAAATTTTTTTGGGCCTTCTCCTCAACATGGGCCTGACAAAAAAGCATGAATTGCGTTCATATTGGTCCACGAACCCGATTCATCACATGCCCATGTTCTCTGCTGCTATGTCCAGGGCACGATTTGAGGCCATCCTCCGTTTCTTGCATTTTAGCGACAACACCACCTCCCATCCCAGAGGCCACCCAGCTTTTGACCGGCTCCACAAAATTCGGCCCCTCATAGACCATTTCAACCAGAAATTTGCAGATTTGTATACCCCTGAGCAAAACATCTGCGTAGACGAGTCCCTAATACATTTTACCGGGCGCCTTGGCTTCAAACAATACATCCCAAGCAAGCGTGCCCGGTATGGGGTCAAATTGTATAAGCTCTGTGAAAGGGCCACAGGCTATACCCACAAATTTCGGATCTATGAGGGAAAAGATCAGACCCTGGAGCCGGTCGGTTGCCCTGACTACCTGGGGAGCAGTGGGAAGACAGTCTGGGACTTGGTGTCACCCTTATTCGGCAAGAGGTACCATCTTTATGTGGACAATTTTTACACAAGTGTGGCCCTCTTTAGGCATTTGTTTCTAGAACGGATTTGCGCCTGTGGCACCGCGCGAACTAGTCGCGTGGGCTTCCCCCAACGGCTTGTAACCACCCGTCTTGCAAGGGGGGGAGAGGGCTGCCTTGTGTAACGAAGAACTGCTCGCGGTGAAATGGAGAGACAAGCGTGACGTTTACATGCTCTCCTCCATTCACGCAGACACGACAATCCAAATTGAGCGAGCAACCCGTGTCATTGAAAAGCCCCTCTGTGTCCACGACTATAATGCGCTCATGGGAGGGATGGACTTCAATGACCAGATGTTGTCTCCGTATTTAGTTTCCCGCAGAACCAGACGCTGGTATGAGAAGGTGTCTGTATATTTAATTCAATTGGCGCTCTACAATAGTTTTGTTCTCTACAGTAAGGCTGGGAGAACAGGATCCTTCCTCAAATTCCAGGAAGAGATCATCGAGAACCTCCTATATCCAGGAGGTTCCGTGGCCCCATCCACCAGTGTAGTTAGCCGTCTACACGAGCGACATTTCCCCAGTGTCGTTCCTGGTACCTCAACCCAACCGTCACCCCGAAAAAGATGTCGTGTCTGTAGCAGGAGTGGAATAAGGCGTGACACCCGCTATTTCTGTCCTGACTGTCCTGACCACCCTGCCCTATGCTTTGGTGAGTGTTTCCGGAAGTACCACACACAGGTACACCTAGCATAGGGATTGCATCTCACAGGACAGGCAGACAGGGCTATTAGGGCACCTTTTACTCTCAGCTGCTGCAAACCTCTCCTTTCACCTGGGATAAAGTGCATAACGTACTTCGCCACATCTTTGGGCGATTTGCGCTTTGCACATTGTCCCATGGGGAAGGAGAGGTTTGTTCTATAAAGGTAAAAAAAACTAAACAAAAAAAAAATTACCGGTAAGTAAAAAAGTTAAAAAAGTTAAAAAAAAGTTAATATGTTCTGTTCTAAAGTTAATAAAGTTATTGCTTTGCGGCCTGGTTTTTTCTTTTTTGTTTTGTTTTTTTTACCTTCCAGGTGGACCAACCGATCAACTAGCTGCAGCACTGATGTGCATTCTGACAGAAGCATTGCGCTGCTGTCAGATTACACGAAAGTCGGTGTATGCGGCGCTGCAAGACGAGATTTCTCCTCTGCAGTAAAAGATACGTTTGCCGAGGCATATGAGCTGAGGAGGTGGCGGTGTTCATATACTTTGGCAAACACTTTGTATATATAAAAAAAAAAATCCCGGCAATGATTTATTCATCCACATCGATTGATGTGAATGGAGAAATCTGGTTTGCCAGGGCATACGAGCTAAAGTGGGTATGGATGTTGGGCGGAGCTGTCCTGGCAGACGCCTTTCCCCTCCTTTTTCTTTTTTTGGCAGAGATTTTTTCATCCACATTGATCGATGCGAATGAAGAAATCTGTGCCGTTCATTTTTTTCTTTCAGCCCAGAGGCTGAACAGAAAAAAAAAATCTCATTACCCGTATGCTCAATATAAGGAGAATAGCAGAAACTCCTAATGCTGGGCATACATGTAATGATTGCGGAGACCCTTTAAATGCCAGGGCAGTACAAACACCCCACAAATAACACCATTTTGGAAAGAAGACACCCCAAGGTATTCGCTAAGGGGCATATTGAGTCCATGAAAGATTGAAATTTTTGTCCCAAGTTAGCGGAAAGGGAGACTTTGTGAGAAAAAAATCAAAAAAATCAATTTCCGCTAACTTGTGCCCAAATTTTTTTTTTTCAATGAACTCGCCATGCCCCTCATTGAATACCTTGGGGTGTCTTCTTTCCAAAATGGGGTCACATGTGGGGTATTTATACTGCCCTGGCATTTTAGGGGCCCCAAAGTGTGAGAAGAAGTCTGGTATCCAAATGTCTAAAAATGCCCTCCTAAAAGGAATTTGGGCACCTTTGCCCACCTAGGCTGCAAAAAAGTGTCACACATGTGGTATCTCCGTATTCAGCAGAAGTTGGGGAATATGTTTTGGGGTGTCATTTTACATATACCCATGCTGGGTGAGATAAATATCTTGGTCAAATGCCAACTTTGTATAAAAAAATGGGAAAAGTTGTCTTTTGCCAAGATATTTCTCTCACCCAGCATGGGTATATGTAAAATGACACCACAAAACACATTCCCCAACTTCTCCTGAATACGGCGATACCAGATGTGTGACACTTTTTTGCAGCCTAGGTGGGCAAAGGGGCCCACATTCCAAAGAGCACCTTTCGGATTTCACAGGTCATTTACCTACTTACCAGACATTAGGGCCCCTGGAAAATGCCAGGGCAGTATAACTACCCCACAAGTGACCCCATTTTGGAAAGAAGACACCCCAAGGTATTCCGTGAGGGGCATGGCAAGTTCCTAGAATTTTTTATTTTTTGTCACAAGTTAGTGGAAAATGATGATTTTTTATTTTTTTTTCATACAAAGTCGCATATTCCACTAACTTGTGACAAAAAATAAAAATTTCCATGAACTCACTATGCCCATCAGCGAATACCTTGGGGTCTCTTCTTTCCAAAATGGGGTCACTTGTGGGGTAGTTATACTGCCCTGGCATTCTAGGGGCCCAAATGTGTGGTAAGGAGTTTGAAATCAAATTCTGTAAAAACTGACCAGTGAAATCCGAAAGGTGCTCTTTGGAATATGGGCCCCTTTGCCCACCTAGGCTGCAAAAAAGTGTCACACATCTGGTATCTCCGTACTCAGGAGAAGTTGGGCAATGTGTTTTGGGGTGTCATTTTACATATACCCATGCTGGGTGAGAGAAATATCTTGGCAAAAGACAACTTTTCCCATTTTTTTATACAAAGTTGGCATTTGACCAAGATATTTATCTCACCCAGCATGGGTATATGTAAAAAGACACCCCAAAACACATTCCTCAACTTCTCCTGAATACAGAGAAACCAGATGTGTGACACTTTTTTGCAGCCAAGGTGGGCAAAGGGGCCCATATTCCAAAGAGTACCTTTCGGATTTCACTGGTCAGTTTTTACAGAATTTGATTTCAAACTCCTTACCACACATTTGGGCCCCTAGAATGCCAGGGCAGTATAACTACCCCACAAGTGACCCCATTTTGGAAAGAAGACACCCCAAGGTATTCCGTGAGGGGCATGGCAAGTTCCTAGAATTTTTTTTATTTTTTGTCACAAGTTAGTGGAAAATGATGATTTTTTTTTTTTTTTTTTCATACAAAGTCTCATATTCCACTAACTTGTGACAAAAAATAAAAACTTCCATGAACTCACTATGCCCATCAGCGAATACCTTGGGGTCTCTTCTTTCCAAAATGGGGTCACTTGTGGGGTAGTTATACTGCCCTGGCATTCTAGGGGCCCAAATGTGTGGTAAGGAGTTTGAAATCAAATTCTGTAAAAAATGACCAGTGAAATCCGAAAGGTGCTCTTTGGAATATGGGCCCCTTTGCCCACCTAGGCTGCAAAAAAGTGTCACACATCTGGTATCTCTGTATTCAGGAGAAGTTGAGGAATGTGTTTTGGGGTGTCTTTTTACATATACCCATGCTGGGTGAGATAAATATCTTGGTCAAATGCCAACTTTGTATAAAAAAATTGGAAAAGTTGTCTTTTGCCAAGATATTTCTCTCACCCAGCATGTATATTTCTAAAATGACACCCCAAAACACATTCCCCAACTTCTCCTGAGTACGGAGATACCAGATGTGTGACACTTTTTTGCAGCCTAGGTGGGCAAAGGGGCCCATATTACAAAGAGCACCTTTCGGATTTCACTGGTCAGTTTTTACAGAATTTGATTTCAAACTCCTTACCACACATTTGGGCCCCTAGAATGCCAGGGCAGTATAACTACCCCACAAGTGACCCCATTTTGGAAAGAAGAGACCCCAAGGTATTTCGTGATGGGCATAGTGAGTTCATAGAACTTTTTATTTTTTGTCACAAGTTAGTGGAATATGAGACTTTGTAAGAAAAAAAAAAAAAAAATCATCATTTTCCGCTAACTTGTGACAAAAAATAAAAAGTTCTATGAACTCACTATGCCCATCAGCGAATACCTTAGGGTGTGTACTTTCCGAAATGGGGTCATTTGTGGGGTGTTTGTACTGTCTGGGCATTGTAGAACCTCAGGAAACATGACAGGTGCTCAGAAAGTCAGAGCTGCTTCAAAAAGCGGAAATTCACATTTTTGTACCATAGTTTGTAAACGCTATAACTTTTACCCAAACCATTTTTTTTTTACCCAAACATTTTTTTTTTATCAAAGACATGTAGAACAATAAATTTAGAGCAAAATTTATATATGGATGTCGTTTTTTTTGCTAAATTTTACAACTGAAAGTGAAAAATTTTCATTTTTTTGCAAAAAAATCGTTAAATTTCGATTAATAACAAAAAAAGTAAAAATGTCAGCAGCAAAGAAATACCACCAAATGAAAGCTCTATTAGTGAGAAGAAAAGGAGGTAAAATTCATTTGGGTGGTAAGTTGCATGACCGAGCAATAAACGGTGAAAGTAGTGTAGGTCAGAAGTGTAAAAAGTGGCCTTGTCTTTCAGGGTGTTTAAGCACTGGGGGCTGAGGTGGTTAAGGGTCAAAAATATTTCACTCAATCGGGTGGTCCGGGAAAACTATTGTCGAGGGTGATTTCCAATCAGGACCAAAATAAAACAGATAACATCCATTCAATAGATGGTAGAATTCTTAGTGATAAAGAAGGTATAAAGGGAATTTTTTTTAAGCATTTTATAGATTTATATAAAGCAGATAGGAGTCCATCATTTCATCCGAAATATTACTATCTGGATGCCATTTCCTTTCCAGTTCTTACGGACACTCAAAGGAAATCGCTTGAGGCAGATTTTTCATTGCAGGAACTAGGGGCTGCAATTAAAATATGCTCTGGTAACTCCTCCCCTGCTTCAGATGGATTTCCATATGAATTCTATCGCAAATACAGAGAGGTTATCCTCCCCGATCTTTTCAGGGTATTCTCTGACTCATTGGAAGATGGGACCCTACCGGAATCAATGACAGAACCTGTAATTATATTAATACTGAAAAAAGGTAAGGACCCTCTAGATTTAGGGTCATATAGACCTATATCCTTATTGAACACTGATGTGAAGATTCTTTCAAGGATTTTGACTACAAGGTCATCCCTTCAATTATACATCCAGACCAGAACGGGTTTATTCCAAATAAGAGTACTCATTATAATCTTCATAGGCTGTTTACGAACATTCAGTCTCCCGGGGGGACCTCCCACTCCATCTTGTCTTTGGATGCCTCTAAGGCCTTTGACAGGGTGGAGTGGAGATTCCTCTGGAAAGTTTTAAGCAGGAGTAGTTTTGGAGGCAGGTTTATAGATATGATTAAGCTGTTGTATAATTTTCCGCTGGCCAGACTGAATATTAATGGGAGCTTGACAACGAGCTTTACTTTAAATAGGGGTACTCGTCAAGGTTGTGCACTCTCCCCATTGTTATTTGATATTTATATTGATCCCCTAGCCTTGGCTGTTAGGCAGAATTCTAAGATTGAAGGGTTTGGAACATTGGTGGTGGACGATCGTATTTCCTTATACGAGGACAATGTTTTATTCTTTATGGATCATACTAGCACAATGCTTCAAAGACTCACCCGAATAGTTAACTCTTTTGGCAAAGTCTCAGGCCTAGATATAAATTGGACAAAAAACACTCTTATGCCAGTGGATGTCTTTGTCCTCTCTGGTGAGGGAACTTTGAGCAATTTGAATGTTTCTGATTCCTTTCAATACTTGGGTATGATTTTATCCCCTAAGATTAAAGATTTTCTTCAGCTTAATCTGATTCCATTGTTTTTTGTTTGTTTTTTAATTCTCTCTTTATTTAATTTTCCTTAATTTTTATGGACGGTACAAGGAAAAATATACTGGGACGCAGCTCAATCAGTGTCAAAAGAATAAAATAACAGGTCTGTGGTTCACAAGGGAATTTTTAGCGAATATGAACAAAAACATATGTCCTGGTACAAGACGTAACACAGTCAAGTGAAGTGAGTATCATCTGTCGGAGCCATCAATAACATAGTAATTTGAGGGAGGGTGGAGCGGATCCAGAGAGATCAGAAGGCGGGGGGCGAAGGGAAGAAGGGAGGAGAAAAGAGAGAAAGACACAGAAAGGAAAGAGGAAGGGAAAGTCATTAACTAGGCTTTCTGGTGTGTTCCCTACCTCATGTAGTAAGCAAGAGTCTGAATTCCTGGGTTTCTTGAAATGCCATCCAACTTGTCCAAGTATTGAGAAACTTGTTCTCATTGTTTGTTAATGAATCGGTTAAATTTTCCATCCTCATAACCTCCCGAATTTTGTCAATCCACATTGAGATTGTGGGAGCAGAAGTTTGTCTCCACGTACAGGGGATGCATGCCCTTGCAGCGTTAACCAGGTGTCACACCACTGATTTTTTTTGTAAGTCTGCCGGAGGAGAGGGGGGTAATTCACTGGGTACAGGTCAGAGAGAATGGAAGTGAAGTGTATTCCCAAAAAGAGATGATCTTGCCCACTTGAATTGAAAGCTATTCGCCAATTCCTTGGCCGTGTTGGTTGAAAGTGTGATGTTGAGTGCTTCCGCTTTCTAAAAGTTTATCTTAAAGTTCGACAGGTGTGCGTAGACTTTAAGGTCTTGTAATAACACGAGGATTGGTGAGAAAGAAAAGCAAATCGTCCGCGTAGGCTGCTACCTTGTGATTTTTACCTTAAATGTGTAAGCCTGATATGTCGGGGTTTGTCCTAATGTGGCCTAAGAGTGGTTCTAAGCATAGTATGAATACTAGGGGATAGAGGGGACACCCCTGTCGAGTCCAGTTGATAATTTAAAAACTTGTTGAGTGCTGACCATTCACCTTGACTACGGCTGTGGGGTTAGAATATAAGTTGTAAATACGGGCCATCATTGTCTTCCCCAGGCCTATGTGCTTCAATGTTTCGAACAGGAATGTCCAGTTTACTCTATCAAACACTTTATTAGCGACAGTAGAGAGCAGAAGCATGGTAAATTTGCTGATTCCATTGTTAACTAAACTGAGATTAAAAATTGGGATATGGCTTCGACTTCCCTTATCCAGGGCTGACAGAGTATCCCTGGTGAAGATGGTGATTTTTACCCCAACTCCTCGTCAACGTGAAGACAGGACAGCACCACTTGTTAATCGATTCCAATCAAAAACTGTCGGCGGTGCTCGCAGTGTCAGGCCCCGACCTATCTATAGCTTAAAAAAGACTTTGGTGTCGAAACGTTGCTATCTTTTTTGCTGTTAATAAACACAAGATTAGATTCAAGACTGGGAGTGCTGCTGTTTTTCATATCTTCTCTGTTTACCCCAACTCCTCTATATCCTTAGGAATTCACCCATATGGAAAGAGGATACATTTTTTTTAACTCAGCGAGAGAATCATTAATGATCTTTTTTTGGGGAAGAAAGCTGGTAAGGCTTAAATTGGAATATCTATACAAGCCCTTGGAGAAGGGAGGAATCTGGGCAATTGATTTATGTCCAACAGGAGTACAGTTAGGCTAAAAAGTTACTATCGAAGTCATGGTACACTATTAGAAGATGGCTGGGAATAAAAGGATCTCCCCAGTGTACTCCTTTCTGGCATAATTTCCAATTACAAGCCTTAGATAAATTAGCCGGGGAACAGTTTTGGCAAAAAAATGTTTTATATGTTACACAGGTAGTGAAGAATGGAGAGATACTTCCATTTTCGGTCCTGGTTCAGATATTTTGAGTTGCGTTCGGCACTATGTAGTGTTAAGGATAAATCACCTTTGGAGATATTTCTACTGTTCTAAATTATTTGTTAGGGGGTTAAGATTGCACAATTGTATAAATTACTACTTAAGGCACTATTTATTAAAACACAATCACCTGGACAAAGTGCTTGGGGAGTTGATTGCCCAAGGATTCAAGTAGAGAGTTGGGGAAATATATTTATCAATTTAAGTTTTAATATCTCACAATTCTAATCACGTTTTGGTACAATTTAATATTTTGCATAGATTGTATGTTACGCCCTTATGGCTTAACCACCTCAGCCCCCCCCCCCCCCCCCCCTTAGCTTAAACACCCTTAATGACCAGGCCACTTTTTACACTTCTGCACTACACTACTTTCACTGTTTATTGCTCGGTCATGCAACTTACCACCCAAATGAATTTTACCTCCTTTTCTTCTCACTAATAGAGCTTGCATTTGGTGGTATTTCATTGCTGCTGACATTTTTACTTTTTTTGTTAATCGAAATTTAACAAATTTTTTTTAAAAAAATGAAATTTTTCACTTTCAGTTGTAAAATTTTTTTAAAAAAACGTCATCTATATGTATATTTTTCTCTAAATTTATTGTTCTACATGTCTTTGATAAAAAAAAAAAAGTTTGGGTAAAAAAAAAAAAAAGGGTTTGGGTAAAAGTTATAGCGTTTACAAACTATGGTACAAAAATGTGAATTTCCGCTTTTTGAAGCAGCTCTGACTTTCTGAGCACCTGTCATGTTTCCTGAGGTTCTACAATGCCCAGACAGTAGAAAAACCCCACAAATGACCCCATTTCGGAAAGTAGACACCCTAAGGTATTCGCTGATGGGCATAGTGAGTTCATAGAACTTTTTATTTTTTGTCACAAGTTAGCGGAAAATGATGATTTTTATTTTTATTTTTTTCTTACAAAATCTCATATTCCACTAACTTGTGACAAAAAATAAAAACTTCCATGAACTCACTATGCCCATCACGAAATACCTGGGGGTGTCTTCTTTCTAAAATGGGGTCACTTGTGGGGTAGTTATACTGCCCTGGCATTTTAGGGGCCCGAATGCGTGAGAAGTAGTTTGAAATCAAAATCACAAGTGACCCCATTTTGGAAAGAAGACACCCCAAGGTATTTCGTGATGGGCATAGTGAGTTTATGGAAATTTTTATTTTTTGTCACAAGTTAGTGGAATATGAGACTTTGTAAGGAAAAAAAGAAATAAAAAAAATCATCATTTTCCGCTAACTTGTGACAAAAAAAAAAAAAGGAACTCGCAATGCCCCTCACGGAATACCTTGGGGTGTCTTCTTTCCAAAATGGGGTCACTTGTGGGGTAGTTATACTGCCCTGGCCTTTTAGGGGCCCTAATGTGTGAGAAGTAGTTGGAAATCAAAATCTGTAAAAAATGCCCTGTGAAATCTGAAAGGTGCTCTTTGGAATGTGGGCCCTTTTGCCCACCTAGGCTGCAAAAAAGTGTCACACATCTGGTATCGCCATACTCAGAAGAAGTAGGGCAATGTGTTTTGGGGTGTCTTTTTACATATACCCATGCTGGGTGAGAGAAATATCTTGGCAAAAGACAACTTTTCCAATTTTTTTTATACAAAGTTGGCATTTGACCAAGATATTTATCTCACCCAGCATGGGTATATGTAAAATGACACCCCAAAACACATTCCCCAACTTCTCCTGAGTACGATACCACATGTGTGACACTTTTTTGCAGCCTAGATGCGCAAAGGGGACCAAATTCCTTTTAGGAGGGCATTTTTAGACATTTGGATCCCAGACTTCTTCTCACGCTTTAGGGCCCCTAAAAAGCCAGGGCAGTATAAATACCCCACATGTGACCCCATTTTGGAAAGAAGACACCCCAAGGTATTCAATGAGGGGCATGGCGAGTTCATAGAAATTATTATTTTTTTGGCACAAGTTAGCGGAAATTGATATTTTTTTTTTTTTCTCACAAAGTCTCCCTTTCCGCTAACTTGGGACAAAAATTTCAATCTTTCATGGACTCAATATGCCCCTCACGGAATACCTTGGGGTGTCTTCTTTCCAAAATGGGGTCATTTGTGGGGTGTTTGTACTGCCCTGGCATTTTAGGGTCTCCGCAATCATTACATGTATGGCCAGCATTAGGAGTTTCTGCTATTCTCCTTATATTGAGCATACGGGTAATGAGATTTATTTTTTCCGTTCAGCCTCTGGGCTGAAAGAAAAAATGAACGGCACAGATTTCTTCATTCGCATCGATCAATGTGGATGGAAAAATCTCTGCCCAAAAAAAGAGGGGAATGGCGTCTGCCAGGACATAGGAGCTCCGCCCAACATCCAAACACGCTTAGCCTGTATGCCCTGGCAAACCAGATTTCTCCATTCACATCATATTTTTTTATATACAAAGTGTTTGCCAAAGTATATGAACACCGCCTCCCCCGCAGTTCATATGCCTCGGCAAACGTATCTTTTACTGCAGAGGAGAAATCTCGTCTTGCAGCGCCGCATACACCGACTTTTGTGTAATCTGACAGCAGCGCAATGCTTCTGTCAGAATGCACATCAGTGCTGCAGCTAGTCGATCGGTTGGTCCACCTGGAAGGTAAAAAAAAAGAAAAAGAAAAAACCAGGCCGCAACGCAATAAATTTATTAACTTTATAATAAAATTTGAAAGGAACATATAAACTTTATTTAACTTTTTGAACAGAACGTTAACTTTTTTGCTTACCGCTGATTTTTTATTTTTTTTTAACTTTATAGGACAAACCTCTCCTTCCCCATGGGACAATGTGCAAAGCGCAAATCGCCCAAAGATGTGGCGAAGTACATTATGCACTTTGTCCCAGATGAAAGGAGAGGTTTGCAGCAGCTGTGAGTGTAAGGGCCCTAATAGCCCTGTGTGCCTGTCCTGTGAGATGCAATCCCTATGCTAAGTGTACCTGTGTGTGGTACTTCCGGAAACACTCCCCTAAGCATAGGGTCTGGGCAGTCAGGACAGAAATAGCGGGTGTCACGCCTTATTCCACTCCTGCTACAAACACAACATCTTTTTCGGGGTGACTGTTGGGTTGAGGTACCAGCAACGACATTGGGGAAATGTCGCTCGTGTAGATGGCTCACTACACTGGTGGATGGGGCCACGGAACCTCCTGGATACAGGAGGTTCTCGATCTGTTCCTGAAATTTGAGGAAGGATCCTGTTCTCCCAGCCTTACTATAGAGAACAAAACTATTATATGCAGCCAATTGAATCAAATATACAGACACCTTCTTATACCAGCGTCTGGTGCGTCGGGAAACTAAATAGGGAGCCAACATCTGGTCATTGAAGTCCACCCCTCCCATGTGAAGGTTATAGTCATGGACTGAGAGGGGCTTTTCAATGACACTGGTTGCCCGTTCAATTTGTATTGTCGTGACTGCGTGAATGGAGGAGAGCATGTAAACGTCACGCTTGTCTCTCCATTTCACCGCGAGCAGTTCTTCGTTACACAAGGCAGCCCTCTCCCCCCTTGCAAGACGGGTGGTAACGAACCGTTGGGGAAGCCCCGGCGACTAGGTCGCGCGGTGCCACAGCAGCCAATCTGTTCTAGGAACAAATGCCTGAAGAGGGGCACACTTGTGTAAAAATTGTCCACATAAAGATGGTACCCCTTGCCAAATAAGGGTGACACCAAGTCCCAGACTGTCTTCCAACTGCTCCCCAGGTAGTCAGGGCAACCGACCGGCTCCAGGGTCTTATCTTTACCCTCATAGATCCAAAATTTGTGGGTATAGCCTGTGGCCCTTTCACAGAGCTTATACAATTTGACCCCCATACCGGGCGCGCTTGCTTGGGATGTATTGTTTGAAGCCAAGGCGTCCGGTAAAATGTATAAGGGACTCGTCTACGCAGATGTTTTGCTCAGGGGTATACAAATCTGCTAATTTGTTGTTGAAGTGGTCTATAAGGGGCCGAATTTTGTGGAGCCGGTCAAAAGCTGGGTGGCCTCTGGGACAGGAGGTGGTGTTGTCGCTAAAGTGCAGGAAACGCAGGATGGTCTCAAATCGTGTCCTGGACATAGCAGCAGAGAACATGGGCATGTGATGAATTGGGTTTGTGGACCAATATGACCGCAATTCATGCTTTTTGGTTAGACCCATGTTGAGGAGATGGCCCAGAAAAATTTTAATTTCGGAAACTTGGACTGGTTTCCTGCGGAAAGGCTGGGCATAAAAGCTTCCCGGGTTGGCGGCTATAAATTGAGTGGCATACCGATTTGTTTCTGCCACGACTAAGTCCAAGAGCTCCGCAGTCAAGAACAGCTCAAAAAATCCCAGTGCCGAACCGATCTGAGCTGTCTCAACCCGAACTCCAGACTGGGCGTTGAAAGGGGGAACTACAGGTGTGGCTGAAGTTGGGGACTGCCAATCAGGGTTTGCCTGCACCTCAGGGACTCTAGGGGCTCTACGGGACTGTCTGTGCGGGGCCTGCGACGGGGTAACTATTGCACGTGCCACCGTACCAGCTTCAACTGCCCTTCTGGTGCTCGCCACTTCACCATGTTGTACGGCACTGCTGGTACTAGGTCCAGGATGGGCTGCGCTGCTGGTGTATGCCTCACCACGTAATCCGACAGCGCCAGCCCCACTCTGCTGCCCTTGAAGCAAATTCTGCGCAACCTGTGGTCTAGCGACACGGGGCCGGGTACGCCTGGTGCTATCAGGGACCTCAACCTCCTCGTCTGAACTTTGGGTCAGACTGCCACTGCTTTCTACAGGTTCATATTCTGACCCGCTAGATTCATCAGATGAGGGTTCCCATTCCTCATCCGACTGGGTCAGAAGCCTGTAGGCCTCTTCAGAAGAATACCCCCTGTTTGACATTTGAACTACTAAATTTAGGGGTATTCCCTGAGACTACCCAAGAAAAAAAGCAAGCCTGTCTTACAAATGGGAGGCTAGCGAAGTACCGGAGACCGCTGCGATTGATAAAAAATATCAAAACTGATTTTTTTGATCGCCGCAGCGCTTGTAAAGTGATTGTGCAGTGATCAAAAAATATATAATTATTTTGTCACTGTGGCGGGGCGGGCGTGGGTGAACGCACGTGTGGGCGACTGATCAGGCCTGATCGGGCAAACACTGCGTTTTGGGTGGAGGGCGAGCTAAGGTGACACTAATACTATTATAGATCTGACTGTGATCAGTTTTGATCACTTGCAGATACTATAAAAGTACAAAAGCTGATTAGCTATACGCTAATCAGCGAATCAGTGACTGCGGTGCGGTGGGCTGGGCGCTAACCGACGCTAAACTACCTAACCAAGTGACCTAAACTATCCTAAAACCTAACAGTCAATACCAGTGGGAAAAAAAAGTTACCGTTTACACTGATCACTTTTTTCCCTTTCACTAGGTGATTGACAGGGGTGATCAAGGTATTAATTGGGGTGATGCGGGGTGATCTGGGGCTAAGTGTGGTGTTTGGTGGCTACTCACTGTGATGTGTGCTCCTCTGCTGGGACCAACCGAAGAAAAGGACCAGCAGAGGAGCACAGAAGCCATTTAACACCTTATATTTATAAATATAAGGTGTTAGATGGCTTCTGATTTGATTTTTTGAAAATCGCCAGCCTGCCAGCAACTATCATTGGCTGGCAGGCTGGTGATGAAATTGTTCTTTAACTTTTGCCGGCCCGCAATGCGCATGCGCGGGCCGGCTCAGACCGAAATCTCGCGTCTCGCGAGATGACGCACGGATGCGTCCAGGAGGAATGAATCGACCGCCGCCAGGACTCATCCGTGCGTTTGGCGGTCGGAAAGGAGTTAATAAATGCGGCTTAAGATAGTTCTAAGTGTCCACGGTGTGATTTACCTGGGGCTGATCACCTACATATGCTTTGGTCCTGCCCAGAACTTAAAGGGCTTCTGTCACCCCCCATTTTGCAATTTTCATTAGCAGACATTAGCTATTTGCTAATGTCAGCTGAGTGCAATCATACATGTCCTACCTTTTGTCTGTGGCTTATCTCTTGTGAAAATCATATTTTTAACATATGCAAATTTCTGCATCTGCCACTTCTAGACACTCCCCATCTCCTCTTGATAGACAGGGCCAGCGAGCGCTCTCCTCCTCCCGTTGGCCTCGTCTGCTGCTGAATTCCCGCGCCTGCACGTTCCTCGATTGGCGCAGGCGTACTGAGTGAAGGACGCGCGCTTGCCAGCTCCTTCCTCAGTGCACCTGCGCCGATTACGTCACACTACACCCAGAAGAGAAGACTGCCAATTATCGCTGATGCCGACAGTCTTCTCTTCCGGGTGTAGTGTGACGTAATCGGCGCAGGCGCACTGAGGAAGGAGCTGGCAAATGCGCGTCCTTCACTCAGTACACCTGCGCCGATCAAGGAACGTTACGGCGCAGGCGCGGGAATTTAGCAGCAGACGGGGCCAACGGGAGGAGGGGAGCGCTCGCTGGCCCTGTCTATCAAGAGGAGATGGGGCGTGTCTAGAAGCGGCAGATCCGGTGGCTACCAGCAAGTACACGCCCAACTTGCTGGTAGTGAAGATATTTGCATATGATAAAAGTATGATTTTTACAAGAAATAAGCCACAGACAAAGGTAGGACATGTATGATTGCACTCAGCTGACATTAGCAAATAGCTAATGTCGGCTAATGAAAATTGCACAATAGGGGGTGACAGAAGCCCTTTAAACAATACTGGTCTGCAGTTCATAACTTTGTTTTGGTGTCCGCCTTCAAAGCGGAATGGAGATTGAACGGAGCCAAACTGATGCATTCTGAGCGGATCCTTATCCATTCAGAATGCATTAAGGGCAAAACTGATCCGTTTTGGACCGCTTGTGAGAGCCCTGAACGCATCTCACAAACGGAAACCAAAACGCCAGTGTGAAAGTAGCCTAAAAATACCAGATTTTATTTAAATCAGGATCATAGAGGGCAGTGCGCAGAAAAAAATAGGCAAATGAAGACTTGCACTTTATATATTGTACTATCTGTATTAGTTCCTTTTTTAAACAGTAAATTCAATATTCTATGGAAAATTGTTAAAGGGGTTGTCAGAGTCAAACACAAATAAAATAACTTTAAAAGGCATGGGAGGGTATTAAAGTAATTTTAAAAAAATATTACCATTCCAAACCCAATCATTTCCAGCTACCCGCCTCCGCTGAGGCCAGTGTTTGACTGCAGTGATCACCTGTGGTATAGGTCACATCACTGCTGTAGTCTTGAAAACAAAGCTTGGGAGAGAAGATCTGGGCATCGGCACTGAAACAAACAGGGTTCAGGATTTATAACTTTGTTACATTGGTGACCCATGGTTGCCGCTGTCCCTCTTCAGGCGGGCACAGGTGCTGCTTCTTTACCTACCTGCTGCTTCTCCAGTGGCCCAAACCCACCAGCCCCTTTCTGCTTCCTTGCGGCAGGTCGGCCACTGTTCCCATCTGTGCCATGTCCTGCAGACTGCAACTTGGTGCACATGCACCCTAATTCAATAAAGCATACAGCTGGCCATCACGGGGTACTTAAGAACCTTCCCCTATGGGAGGGTGCCTGAACAATAGGTTATCTAGATTGCTAGTTCGTGCAGAGGTTGCTGCATCGGTGTCTGCCTGTGTACCAACTTCGGCTTGATTCCTGGATTCTGACTCTATCCTGCGTGACTTGACTTCTGTTTGATCTACTTATTGATCCTACACTGCCTGCCCTGACCTTGGACGGTTTACCTACATCACATACTCTGCCAGCCCTAACCTCGGCATGTCTCTGACTATCATTTTGCCTGACCCCCATTGTCAAATGTCGCCACACAGAGCGAAGTGAGGATTGGATTGCCAGACTAACGCCCTTAGGATTAGCCCAAAGTCAAATCTGTTGGTTGACACAATGGCTCCACACCACTACCGTAACATTTCATATCTTGCCATGCCTTTTACCATTGATTTTTTTTTTACCTCTGACAGTCACTTTAAATGGGGGTAATATTTCAGCTTTGGTGGGTAGTAGTGGTATTCTTACATGGGAAATGACGTCCTTGTTATACCTTGCTGTAATAAAATCAGTAATGAATACTTGGTTTTGCTCTCATTCACTAAGGCTGCAAAATTCAGAAGAATCTTTTAATATAATGCAAGAAAAATGTTTATGATGAGTTGGCCAAGGTGTCTCCATTAGGTACTAAAGGGTTTTTTCCAATCTGCATCAACATCCTTTAAAATTATTTTTGACGGCAGCTGTAATTTTTAAATGTATTTCTTTTACATTTATTGTTTTTCTATTCTGGGCGGTGGTCACTTGAACATGTTCACGCAGCTCTATTATTTCTTGTGATGATATGTCCATGATATATATGGGTTATAGGGGAGTGTCTACGTAATTAGCTGGGTGGGAAGGAGCTATAAGATCACTTTAAAAATGTAAAGTATAAGACTACACTTAAGTGTTTACAACAAAAAAATTATTTATAGGGTAAATAGTAATAGTGTAATATTTCAAAATGCTAAATATACACACGTCTGGTATAATAAAATGAATAATGACTTGTATTGTTCATTGTAAAAGTGTTCTACACTGCAACATAAAACTTAGTGAATGAAAATTTTTCATGTATGTGACTTTTCAGTAATGGGTTCTGAAGCCTCTAAAATGTCAACCCGAGAGCAGTTATGCAGGGAGAAAGCAGTACAGTACATGCCGCAAAGGTAGAGAACACTTTAGTAAATGCACACAGGTAGAGAATGGTACAGTACAGGCAGAGGACAGTACAGTACATGGAGCACAGGCAGAGGACAGTACAGTACATGGAGCAGAGGACAGTACAGTGAGCACAGGCAGAGGACAGTACAGTACATGGAGCACAGGCAGAGGACAGTACAGTACATGGAGCACAGGCAGAGGACAGTACAGTACATGGAGCACAGGCAGAGGACAGTACAGTACATGGAGCACAGGCGGAGGACAGTACAGTACATGGAGCACAGGCGGAGGACAGTACAGTACATGGAGCACAGGCAGAGGACAGTACAGTACATGGAGCACAGGCAGAGGACAGTACAGTACATGGAGCACAGGCAGAGGACAGTACAGTACATGGAGCACAGGCAGAGGACAGTACAGTACATGGAGCACAGGCAGAGGACAGTACAGTACATGGAGCACAGGCAGAGGACAGTACAGTACATGGAGCACAGTACAGTACATGGAGCACAGTACAGTACATGGAGCACAGTACAGTACATGGAGCACAGTACAGTACGTGCAGCAGAGGACAGTACAGTACGTGCAGCAGAGGACAGTACAGTACGTGCAGCAGAGGACAGTACAGTACGTGCAGCAGAGGACAGTACAGTACGTGCAGCAGAGGACAGTAGGTGCGGCACGGGCAGAGGGCAGGACAGTAGGTGCGGCAAAGAGCAGTACAGTAGGTGCGGCACGGGCAGAGGGCAGGACAGTACGGGCAGAGGGCAGTACAGTACATGCACCACGAGCAAAGAGCAGTGCAGTTCTATACTTATCTCAATTTGCTCTAGGCATGTCTAACATTTATTTCTGTGAATACCACACAAGTCATTATTGCATTTATTATGTTAATAATTATATTGTTACCCGTAGATGTATATTGTGACCCGTAGATGTATATTGAAATCTAAATAAAAGCACTTGAGAATATGGATACATTTTTGTTTCCTTAACAATAATTGTTCTGTCTATATTTTTCAATGCCTTCATAGCAGAATATATGTCTTTATATTTTTAGCAAAAAAAGTTGGGCCTCCAGGTCCATCAGGACCTCCTGGCCCTGCAGGTCCTCAAGGGCCGCCAGGACCTCCCGGACCACCTGGAATCCCAGGCATTCCAGGTATACCAGGATCAAATGCTATGGGCCCTCCTGGACCCCCTGGGCCCCCAGGACCTCAAGGACCACCTGGAAACCAAGGGCCTTCTGGTAAGTCAACATTATGACAGGATGTGTAGGTTTGTGCTGTGTTTATGATCAATCATTTCTCTTTTTTTTGTCATCTTCTTCCAACAGGATCTGGAGACAGGACCACTTCTAGAGATATACAGGTTAGGTACTTTGAAGCCTTTTAGGCCGTTCTTTGGTTACAGTTTATTTTAAAAAAAATCGGCATATAATGCTTCTTATTCTAATGTACATAAAGATTTACCTTCCTGAAATATACAATAGCTGTGAAAAAATATGTAGACCCATTTTTTAGGTGGTAACATGTAAATTTTTCTGTAGAAATAATTCACCCTCGGTCACAAAAGTAACATCATGGTGACATTTTCACTTACAAACAAAAGGGATTTTGTCTGCTAATTTTTTTTTTTTTATTGTACCTCAATGAGATATTTTTCTTGTATTTCTGAGCTTTACAATTATTTATTCTGGTTATTTTGCAGCCAGCTGCAGTTCACTTACATGGTCAAGACTCAGCAATACAAGTCAAAAATGGTAAGAAACCAATTATTCATATTCCAAGAAAGGTTCAGCTTTACAGAGAGTAAACTGCTACCCAACACATCTGTCAGGATTTATATCCAGAAGGACCAAAGAATTGGATATGTTGAAATATTCTTGTTTCCTTGGTGGCTTGTTGGGACACTTATTCATATTGAATGAAACAAGACAACATGTTTATGGTCAGGTCCACAGGCTACAGATGAAAACCTCTTTCACAACACAAGATACCAAAAATATGACACCAATATAATACCACCAATGTATGACAGTGTAATCAAGTACAGTATTTATTTTATGTTAAATTGATGAAAGTACATGCAAATAATGCCCAGTGCAATAGATCTTCAGATATGAAAGGATAAAAGGCCAAATAAAAATAACTGTTATTTGGCATGTCATACTGACAATGTCAGAAGTTTTTGCTGGTGGGCGTTTGCTGATACTCCCACAGTCGCTTAAATGATGTGATAGAAGTGCTCAGCTGAACGCTGTCTCTTGTCGCTAGTTAAACAGGCTCAAAGAAATTTTGTTGGGAAGATTTATGAAGCAGCCTTGATCTCCTCTATAGCTAAGCGGATACCTCTTAATAAATTAGGTGCATCTTTGGCCCTCTATGTGCCAGAAACTCAAAGCTATTCCAACTAAATGACTAACTACTTAAATTACTTGTGTAATTTATAGTAAATATAGTGGGCCCTTGAGGCTCTACCCCCTTCCACACCACTTTAGATAAATGGCGAAAATCTCAAAAAGTTGCACATCATTGAGCAGATATGGCATGCTCCTTAATTTCGACTTGCGTTTTAAAAGACTTCATACATCTCCCCCTGAGTCCAGCTTCATCTAGCATGGAGAAACAATGATCAGCTTCTGCTTATTCATATTAGTTATCTTGAGGCTGTTGGCACAGGACTTTCACCAATAAAAGCATTGTCAGTGTGACATGTCATCAAAAGTTGTTAAAGGGTAACGGTCCTATTTTTTATTTATTTGCTAGTTTATTAGAGCTAGGCATGTATACCTGAGTTAGTCTGTCAATAATTGTCAAAAGATCTGTAATTACCATATATATATATATATATATATATATACAGTACAGACCAAAAGTTTGGACACGCCTTCTCATTCAAAGAGTTTTCTTTATTTTCATGACTATGAAGGCATCAAAACTATGAATTAACACATGTGGAATTATATTCATAACAAACAAGTGTGAAACAACTGAAAATATGTCATATTCTAGGTTCTTCAAAGTAGCCACCTTTTGCTTTGATTACTGCTTTGCACACTCTTGGCATTCTCTTGATGAGCTTCAAGAGGTAGTCCCCTGAAATGGTCTTCCAACAGTCTTGAAGGAGTTCCCAGAGAGGCTTAGCACTTGTTGGCCTTTTTGCCTTCACTCTGCGGTCCAGCTCACCCCAAACCATCTCGATTGGGTTCAGGTCCGGTGACTGTGGAGGCCAGGTCATCTGGCGCAGCACCCAATCACTCTCCTTCATGGTCAAATAGCCCTTACTTTCAAAGTTTTCCCAATTTTTCGGCTGACTGACTGACCTTCATTTCTTAAAGTAATGATGGCCACTCGTTTTTCTTTACTTAGCTGCTTTTTTCTTGCCATAATACAAATTCTATCAGCTGTGTATCCACCTGACTTCTCCTCAACGCAACTGATGGTCCCAACCCCATTTATAAGGCAAGAAATCCCACTATTTCAGGGACTACCTCTTGAAGCTCATTAAGAGAATGCCAAGAGTGTGCAAAGCAGTAATCAAAGCAAAAGGTGGCTACTTTGAAGAACCTAGAATATGACATATTTTCACTTGTTTCACACTTTTTTGTTATGTATATAATTCCACATGTGTTAATTCATAGTTTTGATGCCTTCAGTGTGAATTCATAGTCATGAAAATAAAGAAAACTCTTTGAATGAGAAGGTGTGTCCAAACTTTTGGTCTGTACTGTACTGTGTGTGTGTGTGTGTATATATATATATATATATATATATATATATATATATATATATATTAATAAAAGCTTTCATTAATGTCCTCTGTCCCTTTCCACTGCTCCCTTAAAAGACAGTTGCTATGGCTTGTCTTCTCTGGCTAAGAAGACAGGAAGACGGAGGGGCGGTCCTTCACACTGCATGCCTGCATTAGGCTTCAGAGTGAGGAGGCGTGTCTCTCAGTAATCTAATCTGATTGGCTGGCCGGAAGCTGCTGGCTACAGCAAGTGTGTATGTGAAGTGAGGGAAAGCAGTTTTGGCCTCAGAGAACTGGCAGAGGCGCCATCTTGAGAAGGTCCCCATATTGTAAATGTTTAAACAGCCGTAACTAAGAGAAAAACTCAAGGAAATCAGTGGCATGTGAAGAAACTAAAGATTGCTTTTTGCATAATGCTGCTGCAGCAGTAACATATGCTAAAATAGATTTTTTGATGAAAACATGACAGTTACCCTTGAAGACATTGCGCTTCAAGAAACAAACTGCATAAGACACAAATATTTTAGCACCATAGAAAACCTCAATCATCGCAACAAACACAGAAAAAATATCCTCTCTAAAGTTCTAAGCAAATATGATATTGTGGCTTTGCTGTAACTACTAATTAAATAGGCTGCTGTGCCTCGAGAAGTGTAGGGACAGTGTATTATAGTTTTTTAGGTTCTATCTGTAATGTTTATTAATGAACAGTATGCTGATGCATTGTTAGTACTGACATGTACTGAGTGACTACCATTCTCTCACACTGAGATCTTTCAGGTGGAATTCTCCATGACTGGTCCCGGATTACCATTAACCAGAAGGTGTTCAGGCTGCACACACGGAGTGGAGAACTGGAGGTGCTTGTGGATGGTACCTACCTCATCTATAGTCAGGTAGAAGTGAGTACGGTCTTGGACCTAGCTCCTGTTTCATCACTTTACAGTAAAATGATGCCTGGATTTTTTTTATTTTACAACAAGCATTACTGAACCATATACTGCTCACATTAAATGGTAAATCCAATCATTATTTTTAAAAAAAAGCAAATGTAAAATGTAATGCAGTTGATCAGAGACTGACAGAGTATAAACTGCTAGTGGTGCTCGGTCAATGATCATACAACCAAGGTGTTACACCCTTTATTTTGGGTTCTGCAGCAGGGTATATGTTGAGGCAGGGTCACATTAATACTGGGTGTCCTCTCCTCGTCCTGCAATACAACTTGTCACTCTGGCATGGTAACGGTCATATAGATGCTGGATATCCTCCTGTGGTACAGTATGTCATTCCAAGCACTTTCAACTTGGACTCAATGAGGGAGAGATCTAGCAATCAAACCCTGCTGGAACCCTGAAGAGCAAGTTGTGTAGTGTGGACGTAATCTTGTTGGACACCACCGTGACTTGGTTGTGTGATCATGGACCAAGCACCACTAGCATTCATACTTTGTCAATGTGAGCACAACCGCATTACATTTTCCAGGTGTTCTTTTTTTATTATCTGGTAATGTAGCTGCACCTTTTGTATTTAATAGTATTTCTCTATTCTTAGACTCATGCAAATAGCACACCTCTTTTATCACCTCTGTGGGATATTATCAACATTGGGGCAGATTTATTAATATTGTCTTAAATTTAGACAGCTCACAGTGATATATCAAAGGTTTTGATTGGTGGGCATCAGAGTGCTAAGATTCCCCGCTGATCCCTAGAACAAGGAGTGAGATGCACTTGCATACTGTAGCTCGCTTTGCTTGCTTGCTTCAGCTGACATAGTTATTGTAACAGGAAACGGTCTGTATGTTTTTCCATGGAATTATAGCTGGATAAAGCCTAGGTCAGTGATGGCTAACTCCAGCACTCCATCTGTGGTGAAACTACGACTCCCAGCATGCTCCATTCATTTCTATGGAGTTCTGAGAACAGCCAAGTAAGGGGGCATCTTGGGAGTCATATTTTTACCACAGCTGGAGTGCCGGAAGTTAGCCATCACAGGCCTAGGTTGTTACCTTTTATTAACTGGCCTAAATAATCTATAGTTTTACATGGTCATTATGCTTTGTTCGAACAGGTTTAGCACTCTGGGCTGTTTCTCACGAGTGGATGCCGTGCGTGACATCCGCTGCGTGAATGACAGCCAAGACCCGCTGCGGACAGAAGAAGCACGGAGCCATTAACATGATTAATAATGCTCCGTGCCTCTCTGGGACCTTTTTACTACAAAATCACAGTGAGATAAAGTTGTCACTGTGATTTTGTAGTAAAAAGATCAGAGAGTTACGGAGCATTATCAATCATGGTAATGTTCTCTGCTTCTGCTGTCCGCAGCAGGTTTTGGCTGTCATTCACGCAGCGGATGTCACGCACGACATCTGCTCGTGTGAAACTGCCCTTATTCTTTGTTCTTTGCTTATGTAGTATAGATTAACCTATGTAATAGATCTGTTTGCTTAGAAGCAGAAAATTCTTTCCAACTTCAATTCTGGAATAAACTTCGGGATCAACAGCCCTTTACCAGAAATCGAAGACCTATAAACTGTCATGTTCTTACACTCCAGAAATGCATCCAGGCCCCTCTTGAACTCTTTTTTAGTGAGTTCACCATCACCACCTCCTCAGGCAGAGAGTTCCATAGTCTTACTGCTCTTACCGGAAAGAATCCTTTTCTATGTTTGTGTAGAAACCTTCTTTCCACCAGACGCAGAGGATGTCCCCTCGTCACAGTCACAGTCCTGGGGATAAATAGATGATGGGAGAAATCTCTGTACTGACCCCTGATATATTTATACATGGTTATTAGATTTCCTCTCAGATGTATTTTTATTAAAGTAGTATTATAGTCCATAAATTTAAATAGTTGTCTTCCTTTGAACAAGCTCAAGTTCTACTATATCTTTCTTGTACAATGGTGCCCAAAATTGTACACCCACATTGTTACCCACATACACACATTTTCCCTAGTCCAAGCATTTGGGCAGGGAAGGGGGCCCGGCCGCCTGGCCAATCTCCTTTATCATTTTCTACGCTAATATTTGTCGTAGAAAAAGGCTTAAATCTACGCCAGCAAGGGAGAAATTACTTGCCAGACAACTTGTAGAATATTGTGTACAACTTTGGGCACTGGTGTATAAAGGCTCATGCACACAACCATGGTTTGGGTCCGCATCCAATCTGCATTTTTTGCAGGTCGGATGCAGACCCATTCACTTCAATGTGGCTACAAAACATGCGGACATCCCTCCGTGCAGCCTCCACATCCGCACGTCTGTTCCGTGCCATCCGTAAAATTATAGAACATGTTCTATTCTTGTCTGCATTATGGACAAGGATAGGACTGTTCTATTAGGAACCAGCCGTTCCGTTCCGCAAAACAGGGAATGCACACAGACGGTATTGATTTTGCGGTTCCGCCATTTGCAGCCAACGGTCTTATGTATGAGCCCTAAGGAAGAGATAGCTGAGCTAGAGTGGGTGCAGAAGAGGGTGACGAAGGTAATTAAGGGAGCGGGTGTATTGCAGTACTAAGGCCAAGTTCACACCTCCGTTATTTGATCAGTTATTTCCTTCCGTTATTGTGAGCCAAAACCAGTAGTGGAGCCTACTCAGAGATCAGGTATAATGTAAAGATTTGCACTTCTGTGTTTTTTGACTCTCACCTGGTTTTGGCTCACAATAACTAGTGGAAATAACTGACCAAATAACTGAAGTGTGAACTCAGCCTAAGACAGGTTATCAAACTTTAGGCTATTATTTAAAAGTAAACTGTCACCGGGATTTTTTGTATAGAGCTTAGGACATGGGTTGCTAGATGGCCGCTAGCCCGTCCGCAATACCCAGTCCCCATAGCTCTGTGTGCTTTTATTGTGTAAAAAAAAAAACGATTTTATACATATGCAAATTAACCTGAGATGAGTCCTGTCCCTGACTCATCTCATGGACAGGACTCATCTCAGGTTAATTTGCATGTGTATCAAATCAGGTTTTTTACACAATAAAAGCACACAGAGCTATGGGGACTGGGTATTGCGGATATGCTAGCGGCCATCTAGCAACCCATGTCCTCAGCTCTATACACAAAATCCCGGTGACAGGTTCCCTTTAAGGGAAAAACGTCCTATGGTCAATCTAATTCAAGCTTGCAAATATATCAATAGACAATGCAGAGACCATGACAAGGAGGCATTCTCTACATCTAAAGGATAAACGTTTTCACCATCATGAAGTTTCTTTACTGTAACAGTAGTAAAATTATGGGACTCTGACACTAATCCATATGCTGTTTGCCATCATTAAAGGGGTTGTCCCGATTCAGAGCTGAACCCAGACATACCCAAAATTTCATCCAGGCAGCCCCCCTGATGTTAGCATCGGAGCATTTCATTTTACAATATTTGCAATAGGGATCGACCGATTATTGGTTTTACCGATATTAACGGCCGATATTCAGGATTTTCAAAGTTATCGGTATCGCCATCTATTTTGCCGATATGCCGATAACGAATCGGGAACAACGATCAGCAGCACAGGGGAGAAGGAAGCAGTGTCTCCCTCCCCCCTATGCCGCTGCCACCAATGAAAGGAGAAGAGGAGGGGAGGGGCTGTGGCCACTGCAGTGCTCCAGAGTAAAAAAAATACCTAGTAGCCATTGGCTCCTGAACTGAAAAATTTAGGAGCCAAATAAAATTTTTAGTCGCCAAATAGAAACCGAATCAAAATTTTGGTATCGTGACAACGCTACGTTGATCAGATCAGCGTAAGGTTGTTTCGATACCAAAATTTTGATTCGCTTTTGTCACCATAAAAAAGTATTGCTTGCATTTCCCATTTTATGAAACGTTCGGCCCATAATAGAACAGTCCTATCCTATTTTTTGGGGTGACAAGGTGACTAAAAAATGCCGAATCGCATGGTTTTTATGTATTTATTTCTGTTACGGCGCTCACCGCATAGGAGATATTTTTAAAAAATTTAATAGTTTGGACTTTTTGGACGCAGCGCTATGTAATATGTTTATTTATTGTTTATATATTTTATATGTAAAATTGGCAAAGGGGGCATTTAAACGTAATATTTTAGGGTACTTTCACACTAGAGTTTTTCATTTCCGGCATAGAGTTCCGTCACAGGGACTCTATACCGGAAAAGAACTGGTCAGGCATATCCCCATGCGTTCTAAATGGAGAGTAAGGCTACTTTCACACTAGCGTTCGGGGCTCCGCTTGTGAGTTCCGTTTGAAGGCTCTCACAAGCGGCCCAGAACTGATCCGTCCAGCCCTAATGCATTCTGAGTGGATGCGGATCCGCTCAGAATGCATCAGTCTGGCTCCGTTTGTCCTCCGCTCTGCTCAGCAGGCGGACACCTGAACGCAGCTTGCAGCGTTCGGGTGTCCGCCTGGCCGTGCGGAGGCAAACGGATCCGTCCAGACTTACAATGTAAGTCAATGGGGACGGATCCGTTTGAAGTTGACACAGTATGGCTCAATTTTCAAACGGATCCGTCCCCCATTGACTTTCAATGTAAAGTCAAAACGGATCTGTTTGCATTATCATGAACAAAAAAAAATATTTTTTTTTAGTTTTTTTGTTCATGGTAATGCAAACGGATCCATTCTGAACGGATCTAAGCGTTTGCATTATAGGTGCGGATCCGTCTGTGCAGATACCAGACGGATCCGACCTAAACGCAGGTGTGAAAGTAGCCTAATCCGTTCAGGATGTTTTTAGTTCAGTCATTTTGACTGATCAGGCAAAAGATAAAACCGTAGCATGCTACGGTTTTATTTCCGGCGAAAAAAACTGAAGACTTGCCTGAATGCCGGATCTGGCATTTTTCCCCATAGGAATGTATTAGTGCCAGATCCGGCATTCAAAATTCCAGAATGCCGGATCCGTCCTTACGGATGATACAAGACGGATCCGTCTGTCCGCATGGCAAGCGGAGAGATGGATTCGTTCTTGCAATGCATTTGTGAGATGGATCCACATCCGGATGCGTCTCACAAATGCTTTCAGTCACATCCAGATCGGCGGATCCGGCAGGCAGTTCCGATGACGTAACTGCTTGCTGGATCACACTGCCGCAAGTGTGAAAGTAGCCTAAGTGTTTGTGTTTTTTTTTTATTTATTTTTTTACTTACTATTAGCCCCCTTAGGGTCTGGAACCCTTGTCCTATTCACCCTTTAGCCCCTTTCACACGGGCGAGATTTCTGCGCGGGTACAATGCGTGAGGTGAACGCATTTCACCCGCACTGAATCCGGACCCATTCACTTCTATGGGGCTATGCACATGAGCAGTGATTTTCACGCATCACTTGTGCGTTGCGTGAAAATCGCAGAATGCTCTATGTTGTGGGTTTTTATGCAACGCAGGCCCCATAGAAGTTAATGGGGCTGCGTGAAAATCGCAAGCATCCGCAAGCAAGTTCGGATGCGGTGCGATTTTCACGCATGGTTGCTAGGATGAAAGTTTATTCACTGTATTATTTTCCCTTATAACATGGTTATAAGGGAAAATAATAGCATTCTTTAATACAGAATGCTTAGTAGAAGGTCAATTGAGGGTTAAAAAATAAAATTAACTCACCTCCTCCAATTGATCGCGTAGCTGCCGGTCTCCTGTTCTTTCTTCAGGACCTGTCAAAGGACCTGTGGTGACGTCACTGAGCTAATCACATGGTCCATGATGTACCATGTGATGAGCACAGTGATGTCACCACAGGTCCTTTGACATCACATGGTACATCATGGACCATGTGATTAGCTCAGTGACGTCACCACAGGTCCTTTGACAGGTCCTGAAGAAAGAACAGGAGACCGGCAGCTACGCGATCAATTGGAGGAGGTGAGTTAATTTTATTTTTTAACCCTCATTGGCACTGCGCCACCAATGTTTATATGTTTATTATACTGGGGAGGGGGGGGCGCACTGCGCCACCAATGTTTATTATATTGCGGGGGTGCACTGCGCCACCAATGTTTATATGTTTATTATACTGGGGAAGGGGGGGGGGGGCGCACTGTGCCACCAATGAAGATAACTGACCTGTTAATACAAATACAGGAGGCGGATGCCGGAATCAAATAGCCGGCACCCGACCTCTATGACAGGGTACCGCACCTGAGGGGTTAACTGCTGCTGATCGCAGCTCCCTGTCATAGAGGTCGGGTGCCGGCTATTTGATTCCGGCACCCGCCTCCTGTATTTGTATTAACAGGTCAGTTATCTTCATTGGTGGCGCAGTGGCCACAGCCCCTCCTGTCTCTCTTCTTACTGGCGGCGGCGGCAGCACAGGGGGGAGGGAAAGACTCCTCCACTGCGCTGCTGAGAAGAACATTGGCGGCGGGGCAGAGAACTATCATCTCCGCTGCCGCGCCGCTGTATTCAACTGCAGAGCTGCGGCCGCGGGTCTAGTCGCAAATGGCGACAAGACTAAAAAGTCTTGTTGCCATTTGTAAATTCTAAGTCGCATTGGCAACCATTTTGGTCGCCATCTGGAGCCCTGCACTGTGCTACCAATGATGTTGACTCATTCATTCAAATTCAACAGGAGGCGGGCGCTGGCTGCAGAATCATATAGCCGGCTCACGACCTCTATGACAGGTAGCTGCGATCTGCAGTAGTTAACCCCTCAGGTGCTGCACCTGAGGGGTTAACTGCCGCGGATCGCGGCTACCGCTCGTAGAGGTCAGGTGCGGCTATATGACTCTGCAGCCAGCTCCCGCATCCCGTATTTGAATTAATGGGCGAGTTATCTTCATTGGTGGCGCAGTGCACCCACCCCCACCCAACCCCAGTATTAAAAACATTGGTGGTGCAGTGCCCCCCCCCACCCAAGCCCCCCAGTATTAATCATTGGTGGCAGTGGCCACAGGGTCCCCTCTTCCCTCCTCATTGGTGGTGCAGTGGCAGCTTATGATCGGAGCCCCAGCAGTGTAAGCCTGGGGGCACCGATCAGTTACCATGGCAGCCAGGATGCTACGGAAGCCCTGGCTGTCATAGTCAGCTCCCTGCTGCCATGTGCACAAAGCACAGAGCAGCAGGGATAGTGTGATGTCCTATTCACCCTGATAGAGCTCTATCAGGGTGAATAGGACAAGGGTTCTAGCCCCTAAGGGGGCTAAAAGTTAGTAAAAAATTAATAAAACACAAACACCAAAATATTAAGTATAAATTAAAAAGAAAGCGTTACAAAAAAAAAGCTGATTTGTGTAGGAATTTTTTGTTTTTTCAAAAATGAAAATGCACAGAATATCGGTATTAATTATCGGCTATCAGCCTGAAAGTTCACAGATTATCTGTATCTGTTCTAAAAAAATCTATATCGGTCGATCCATAATATACAATAACACACTGCCGGGGCGGATGCTTCCGCCCAGCAGTGTGTTCAGAGACATCACCGGCTCTGATGGGCGGGATTTAGCGCTGCCCTAGCCGTTTTACAGGCTAGGACAGCACTAAAGCTCGCCCATCAGTGCCGGTGGCTTCATCGGGCTCACTGCTGGGCGGAAGCCTCCGCCTGGCAGCCCTAAGGAGAGCCCAATACGTCACCGTAACTCCAGAAAATGCCTTTGCTCTGCGCGATTTAGTGCAAAGCAGAGCATTGGAGCATGAAATGCTGCGATGCTCAAGTCAGAGAGGCTGCCTGGGTAAAAATGGGAATATGTCCGGGTTCAGCTCTGAACCCGGACAACCCCTTTAATCACTTCATTACCGGGTGATTTTCAGTTTTTTGGGCTGTTTTCACTCCCTGCCTTTTTTTTCTCTATTCGCATAGCCATATGAGGGCTTGTTTTTTTCAGGATAACTTGTACTTTGTAATGGCGCCATTTAATATTGCATTCAATGTAGTGGGAAGCTGGAATAAAATCGGGTGGAATTGGGGGAAAAAACTCAATTCTCCCACAATTTTACGGGTTTTGATTAAATATCATTCCCTATATGGTTTCTTGTGTATTAGTACTGAAACAAATAAAAAAAACAATAATTGCTCTCACCGGTAATTTTTTATATATTTTTTTTTATTAGGGAGGGAAATTTTTGGGGTGCAGTCATGGGTTTCAAGAAAAACAATTACCGGTTAGAGCAATTATTGCTTTCCCCTCACCCATGACAGCACACATGCAAGAAAAAATATAAACCAGACAAAAATTAGGGGGGACTACAGCTTGTAGCACTTTCCTTCCAAAGGTCGCATCTGAGTCAAGATGCAGCCTGTAATGTCTGAAAAAAGTATGCGGAGAGCTCCAAGTATCGGCTCTACATATCTGGGCCAGAGAAGCATCTGCCCTCTCTGCCCAAGAGGTCGCAATGGCCCTGGTAGAATGAGCCCCAAACCCCCTTCGAGGGGGCAGACTAAAGGAAGAATAGGCAAGAGAAATAGCATTCTTTACCCATCTAGTAATAATGCTAGTGGAAACCTTGCGGCCCCTACACTTTCCCTGAAACTGGATTAGGAGATTTTCATCTATCCTCCAAGGAGAAGTGGAATCTAGGTAAAAAAAAAACAGACACCTCCTAACATCTAGGCAATGAAATTTTTCTTCTGACGGATTAGCTGGATTTGGGAAAAAGGAGGGAAGAACCACATCCTGACTTCTGTGAAAATCTGAGACCACCTTCGGCTGGAAAGATGGAATTGGTCTGATGGTAACTTTATCCTCCAAAAAAGTGGTATAGGGAGGTAAAGCAGAAAACGCTTGAATCTCAGAAACTCATATAGCGGAGGTTATTGCTAGAAGGAAGGCCATTTTAAAGGAGAGCATTTTAATAGAAATCTCATTTAATGGTTCAAACGGCTTCTGAGATAAGGCCGAAAGAATTGTATTCAAATCCCAGGGAGGAGGCAATGGTCTTAAGGAAGGATGTAACCTAGAGGCTACTGACAAGAATATAATTTAATCCACGGCTGATCAGCTAACCTATAATCAAAAAAATAACTTAGGAATCTTAAAGCTTGCACACTAAAGGTTCAGGTAGCTGCCCTGCTTGCAAAAAATCTTGGTATTTGTGGAGATTTAAAGGGATCTGGGCTGTGACCTAGGAATGTAGAAAAAATATTCCAATTTTTAATATATTTTTTAGAGGTAACCGCCTTTCTACTTTTTAGCAAAGTGGAAACCACCTTGTCCAACAATCCCCTTCCTGACCAGACCTCCCTTTCAAAATCCATGCAGAAAGCTGAAGAACTTCTAGGCTGGGATGAACTAGCGGACCCTGGTAAAGAAGGTCCTCTCTCAATGGTAGGGTCCATTGACAGGAGGCTGTACTGGCAACCTGAGAAGATTCGAATACCAGGACCTCTTGGGCCACTTTGTAGCAATCAGGATAACCAAGGCATTCTCTCTCTCTATTTTCTTCAATACTTCTGGGATGAGGCAAATTGAATGGAAGGCGTACCCTAATTCTTGGCTCCAGTACTGAGCTAACCCATCCACTGCTGATGGGCTGTCCAAATGATTGAGGGAGAAAAATGTGTCTACCTTTCTGTTAGCTCTTGAGGCAAAAAGGTCCATTGTAGGAAGACCGTACCTCTGGACTATGTCACATTCCCAAATACGCTTAAGATAAACATCAGCTCTTTTTTTTTTGGCTATTTTGGCTACAGGAGCATCTACAGCAGGAGCTCTATCCCATACACCCGCTATTGACTCTTCAAATGGATATTTTCTTTTAACATAATTTGGTATAAAACATTTTCTGTCAGGTTTTTTCCATTCTTTTCTAATCAATGCTTCTATGTTCTTATAAACGGAAAAACTCTATGGCGCTTAGGGCCAAGGCCCTCAAAAACCTGGTCAGCAATAGTCTTATGCTGTTTTATGTCCTCCAACTGCATCGTGGTCTTTACGGCTTTTAATAAAGGCTCAGTATCTTCTGGTGGAAATAACGCTTTCCCCACTGAATCCTCATCTAAAATCAGACGATAACTCCTGACCTGATTCTATGTCTTCATCTCCACCAGAAAGATCAGAATCAGAGTCCATGTTATAGGTAGGCCCTTCTGGTGATTTTAGACTGCCCCAACTGAAGGACTTAATGGAGGACTTCACTTCAGATCGTACTTAATGGTTTTGGATAAGCTATGGGATTCTTCCATGACTAACTTATCTATACAAGCTTGACATAGTGATTTAGCATATGCAGCTGACAACGCTAATTTACATCATCCAGATTCCTTATGTTTAGTTTTGCCAGAAGATTTCTTAGGTGTTTTTGCTACCTAAAAAAAAAAAAAAGCAAACTCTACTCAAAATTATTAATAGAGGATCAATCTCGCCCAAATTGAAGAGTCAAGCTTCCCCACTCATCAGGTCCAATACCGGGCTTGTGGGCCTCGAGGGTTACAAGGGGTCGGCGCGTCCAGCATCACCTGGTTCTGACATCTTACTGGAGACTCCAGGTCCTGCACAGCACTGTGTGCGTACCACGGCTGGCTGTCCTCTCCTGCTGCCGACTTGTTACACGCCTCGACTCCTTTTAACAGTATGCCCAAAAGAAATGCCTAATCCATAAGGCCGGCAAGCGCCCCTCCCCTTCCTGTTAGCACCGCCAGCAGAGTTTTAATGCCCCGGAAGAAGCCGCCCCAGCGCGCATGCACAGAGCGCATCGGGAGCACTCTCTACCATCTTAGAAGTGGGACGCCGGCCACCGCACTACCATGGACCAAGAGTCGCCCGAGCACGGCTGTAGCGGCTCCCACCGGAGACTTGCGCTGCCAGGGGTAGGTCCCGTTACGGTGTTGTAGACCCGGACCTCCCCCAGCCCTCCGAGGTGATAAACTAAAAAGAAAAAGGGAATTCCTCAGGTACCTCCTATCTGGAGGACAGGAAACCTGAACTGAGGTGTGGTGGGGGTGTGAACCATTTTATCTCTTCAGGTTTCCTTTCCCAGATGGTAGGTCCTAGTCGCATGGGTGCCGTCATGGGTGAGGGGAAAAATAAGTTTCAAAGTTCTTATTTTTCTATTGCCATATTCTAACCCCCCCATAATTTTTTTTTTTTTCTTAGTTACATCTATGGAGCTGTAAGAGAGCTAATTTTTTTGTGGGATGATCTTTACTTTTCATTTATACCATTGTGTATGACTTTTTATTCAATTTTTGCGGAGATAAAGCAATGAAAAAACAGCAAATCTTTCATTTAGATTTTTTTCCATTATGCAATATACCGAGCCTATGCTGGCACCCAGCGGTTATGGCACCCGCTCTGCCCTGGAGAGTGCACTTAAAGACCCTACAGCCAATGTATAAAGTCATACGGCAGTGGGGAGGTGATGTCTGTTTTTGTAACTATTTGCATTTTCAATGAAATGAAACATCCGAAGTCGATTCGCATAAAACTTTGTTCTAATACTGTACGGAGCAGGAGCTCTGTACAGTATTAGAATGTATTGGCTCCGATGAGCCGAAGTTATTGCTTTGCGAAGGCTCGCGAGACTTTGGTTAATAACGTCATAAATTAATTTGTACTGTAAAAAAACATTTCCCGCACTCGGGTTTGGTTCCATGTGGTACCTTGGAAGTCGATTCGCTCATCCCTAGTTGTTACACTGAGTCCTCCAGAATAAGAGCAGCCATAGCTCATAGAGGTGTAACTCCCTTCATGATGTTCAAAACAGGTATGGAGAAATTCAAGTAGCCAGGAAGCTAGTGGGCCCTGAAATGTATTGCTTGTGTTTTTATGGGTTACCTTTTGATGTCTTTGATAGTTCCTAATGTCTACTTGCTGATAAATAAAAAAATCACAATGGCTCCAAAATCCTACAAAAATTCACCTCACTCTTCTTTAATACAGCATGCAGTAAATGGGATGGAGTAGCTGTAATTGTACCTGCTAGAGTAGTGGAAACAAGTTGTACGACAAATTTTGCTCTGCTAGAAAATATTGGCCTCCCTAATGTATAGTCATGAGCCCAAAATGAGTTTTCCTAGTTTGCTTTTTGGTTCCAGCTTTGCATTTAATGAAATGGATAGTATGTTTTAAACTGACTTTAAGCACTTTCCTCTCACAGGTTTACTATATCAACTTTACAGATATTGCAAGTTATGCTGTGATGATTGATGAGAAGCCATTTCTGCAATGTACACGAAGCATAGAACCTGGTAAAACCAACTTCAATACCTGCTACACTGCCGGAGTTTGCCTCCTAAAAGCCAAACAGAAGATTGCAGTAAAGATGGTTCATGCAGACATCTCCATCAACATGAGTAAACATACGACGTTCTTCGGAGCCATACGTCTAGGGGAATTCCCAGGCTCATAAAATCTTTAGAAAGCCAAAAACTTTTAAGGATCACAAAGTGTTACTAGCCCACTTGACTTAACAGAAGTCACAGTTTTTGTTTTTTTGCAATGAAAATCTGTGATTGGTTGGGTGTAGTGGAGGACATGAAGAATTAAGTGGTTGTTTTATGCTGAGAATGGCACTGGATATTGCATTCCTCAGAAGAATATGGACAATTTTGCAAGTGTGGACCATGTTGCCAGTACTGTTGGGATTCTTGTTGCACTAGCTGGCCACTTCTCATGCAAGGGATCATCAACGCTGGTGGACAATTTTGATAAAAAGAAATACAAACTATTTCTCCTGCATTATGTCTTAATAAATAATATATACACAACAAAAATAATTTTATTAATGCAAAATACAGTGCATCAAATTCTAGCCATTTTTTATTAATACTTTGGACTTCAGCTCTATGACTGTAGATTCCTGCCTGAATTTAGAAAGAAAAAATCCACAGCTACACTACAGTTTTTATTTTTCTTACTCTTGAGGCAGAAAAGGGTCACAGCTACGTCATGCTGCTTTTACATCAAGTGCGCATAAAGCACATCAAACCAAAACACATTCTATGAATGGAAATTGATATTTTTTCATTAATTCTGAATGCGTCCATTTATATTATTTTTTTATTTTATTGCATTTTTTAGGCAAGAGATTACAATTGAAATGTCATATGCCCAACTGGATACTGCATTAACACGGTGTCAGATTTGTTGCAGAAATTTTTGGGACTGGAAAATCTGTTCCATTCATCTGAGAATGGGGTTCAGTAGGGTTGTTTCTGCTGCTTGTGCATCAATTCTCACAAACCTCATGTGGAACAGTCCCAGAAATCGTTACAACAAAAAAAAGTTTTTAAATGTTGTGTTTGACCTAATAGGTTAGTCCTTTTCCTTTGTATACTTGCATCTTTTATATTTGTAGAGTTGTCTACATTGATTCTGCATTATGAATGGACTGTGCCCCACATACACAATTCCAGGGTAATTTTCCACTGTCAGTATCAGCAAAGTTAATTTATATAGAGGCAAAGAAAAGATTTTCATTTATTTTCCTGCATTCAACCAAAATTGGTACGGCAGAATAAAGCTTTTTTTTTATCTAATCCTCTTTAATTTGTTATCCAATAGATCCAGTACTTACCTAGTATTTATGAACATATTATGATAAAGTAGAAATTGGTGTTACATTATAAAGGGGTATTCCAGTTAGAAAAAGTTATCCTCCAGCCACTGATTTGGGTTAACAAATTGGTGGGGGTCCGGCCTTTGGGACTCATGCTGCACCATTCATTCTTTATGGGACTAGCAGATAATTGTACTGGTCTTTTCTTTGTCAGTCTCATAGAGATGAATGTAGTATGCCCGTAGCCAGCATTTTATCAAGTTGAGGTAATGTGTGTGCCAAATTGTATGCTTGCTTACCAAAGTCCATTATACAACAAAGTCCAAAGCAGCACCAAAGTTAAAGATAACCTGTCACCAAGGATGCATTGTAATCTGCAGGCAGCATGTTACATAGCAGAATGAGCTGAGAAGTGTCATATATAGGTTGGTGGATACATTAAAATCTGACTCTTTCTAAACTCCTTTGTACATGGGGCTGGCTTATGAGTGATTTAAATCATTCTATGTGGAAGATAGATGCTGTCAGTCAGTGATTCCTGTACACAGGGGAGGTGTTATCAGTGACTGATAGCATTCTCTGTGTAGGTGTGTATACAGAGATAGCTGTCAGTCACTAATCTCTGTACATGGGGAGGTGTTATTAGTGACTGATAGCGTTCTCTGTGTAAGTGTGTATACACAGATGGCTGTCAGTCACTTATAGCTCTACACAGGAGAGGTGTTATCTGTGATTGATAGCATTCCCTGTGTAAGTGTGTATACAGAGATAGTTGTCAGTCACTGATAGCTGTACATGGAGGCACTATTAAGTTCAGGTAAAGCAGAGATATAAATTGCATTACATTTAACTTTTTACTGAATCTTTTCCTAGAAAACTACAACTACTGCATCAGTCTGCTCAGTTCCTTCTTTGTAACATGTTTGCACTGCTTTTCGAGATTACATTTTCTCCTTATGTTCAAAGCATTATTGCACCAAAAAAATCCCACAGAAAAAACTAAGATAAAAACATCCTGCACGATATGATATACAAATGTGCGGCGTCTGCGCTCCTGAACATAGAAGCCCAATGGATTTGGTAGGTTTAGCGTAGGACCCGCCTGACCTGAGACCACCTTGGCGCTTGGTAGGCGGGCTTAGATGTGTTTTGATCAAAATATATTGACTAAGTGTCTCAGATATTATCATATCAGAGTGAGGGCTTTGTCCATATATAATGCTTGCATCTACTTTACTAAGTGCATTATTATCTTATTTCTGTGTTTTTTTTCATTATTGCACCAAAGACTAAACAGCAGGCAGCCAGCAAGTTATCACTTAAAGTGTAATAGTTTCAGTTTAAAGAGTCTTCTATAAAAGCAGCAACTGACCGTTACTAAGGAGAATCTGTCTTCGGTCTTCAGAGTTTTACTAAGCACTAAAGATGCCTGTGTGTAACAATTTAGACAGGCAGGGTGATAGGCAGTGATAGTTGGCCACAGATCCATAGTCAGGGACTGATAAGCCTCTGCATGTTGCACTTGTATTCTGAAGACAGATTCTCCTTAGAGCTTAGATTTAAAAAAAAACTCTACACCCAGTTTTCTAGTAGAAAGAAACCTTTTTCCCTAATAAAGTATATTACAAAAATGTTAAACACCACTGTCCCTACATTATACAAAAAATAAACTGAAACAACAGGGAAACTTTAATTCTGCGTATGTAGGGGGTTCCACATAAAAAAACAGAGATCCTACTGCCATAAAGATATATAATGAAATAATCAATATAGCTTTGAACCTATTAAAATAAAGCCCAGAATACTGCAGCTGAATAGTATTTAAGCGTGAACTTTCTATTTAACCGCCTCCAGACCGCCTAACGCAGGATCGCGTTCCGGAGGCGGCAGCCCTGCGCACAGTCACGCATCTACTCGTCATCTCGCGAGATGCGAAATTTCCTGTGAACGCGCGCACGTTCACAGGATCGGAAAGTAAGCGAGTGGATCTCCAGCCTGCCAGCGGCGATCGTTCGCTGGCAGGCTGGAGATGCGATTTTTTTTTAACCCCTAACAGGTATATTAGACGCTGTTTTGATAACAGCGTCTAATATACCTGCTACCTGGTCCTCTGGTGGTCCCTTTTGTTTGGATCGACCACCAGAGGACACAGGTAGCTCAGTAATAAGTAGCACCAAGCACCACACTACACTACACCCCCCCCTGTCACTTATTAACCCCTGATCACCCCATATAGACTCCCTGATCACCCCCCTGTCATTGATCACCCCCTTGTAAGGCTCCATTCAGACGTCCGTATGATTTTTACGGATCCATTGATACATGGATCGGATCCGCAAAACGCATACGGACGTCTGAATGGAGCCTTACAGGGGGGTGATCAATAACGGGGGTGATCACCCCATATAGACTCCCTGATCACCCCCCTGTCATTCATCACCCCCCTGTCATTGATCACCCCCCTGTCAGGCTGCATTCAGATGTCCGTATGTTTTTTACGGATCCACGGATACATGGATTGGATCCGCAAAACACATATAGCGTCTGAATGGAGCCTTACAGGGGGGTGTTCACCCCATATAGACTCCCTGATCACCCCCCTGTCATTGATCACCCCCCTGTCATTGATCACCCCCCTGTAAGGCTGCATTCAGATGTCCGTATGTTTTTTACGGATCCATGGATCGGATCCGCAAAACACATACGGACATCTGAATGGAGCCTTATAGGGGGGTGATCAATGACAGGGGGGTGATCACCCCATATAGACTCCCTAATCACCCCCCTGTCATTGATCACCCCCCTGTCATTGATCACCCCCCTGTAAGGCTCCATTCAGACATTTTTTTGGCCCAAGTTAGCAGAAATTATTTTTTTTTTTCTTACAAAGTGTCATATTCCACTAACTTGTGTCAAAAAATAAAATCTCACATGAACTCATCATACCCCTCACGGAATCCAAATGCGTAAAAGTTTTTAGACATTTATATTCCAGACTTCTTCTCATGCTTTAGGGCCCCTAGAATGCCAGGGCAGTATAAATACCCCACATGTGACCCCATTTCGGAAAGAAGACACCCCAAGGTATTCGCTGAGGGGCATATTGAGTCCATGAAAGATTGAAATTTTTGTCTCAAGTTAGCGGAAAGGGAGACTGTGAGAAAAAAAAAAAAATATCAATTTCCGCAACTTGTGCCAAAAAAAAATAATTTCTATGAACTCGCCATGCCCCTCATTGAATACCTTGGGGTGTCTTCTTTCCAAAATGGGGTCACATGTGGGGTATTTATACTGCCCTGGCTTTTTAGGGGCCCTAAAGCGTGAGAAGAAGTCTGGGATCCAAATGTCTAAAAATGCCCTCATAAAAGGAATGTGGGCCCCTTTGCGCATCTAGGCTGCAAAAAAGTGTCACACATCTGGTATCGCCGTACTCAGGAGAAGTTGGGCAATGTGTTTTGAGGTGTCATTTTACATATACCCGTGCTGGAAAATACCCATGTGTTTTGGGGTGCTCTTTGGAATGTGGGCCCCTTTGCCCACCTAGGCTGCAAAAAAGTGTCACACATGTGGTATCGCCGTACTCAGGAGAAGTTGGGCAATGTGTTTTGGGGTGTCATTTTACATATACCCATGCTGGGTGAGAGAAATATCTTGGCAAAAGACAACTTTTCCCATTTTTTTTATACAAAGTTGGCATTTGACCAAGATATTTATCTCACCCAGCATGGGTATATGTAAAATGACACCCCAAAACACATTGCCCAATTTCTCCTGAGTACAGAGATACCACATGTGTGACACTTTTTTGCAGCCTAGGTGGGCAAAGGGGCTCACATTCCAAAGAGCACCTTTCGGATTTCACCGGCCATTTTTTACAGATTTTGATTTCAAACTACTTACCACACATTAGGGCCCTTAGAATGCCAGGGCAGTATAACTACCCCACAAGTGACCCCATTTTGGAAAGAAGACACCCCAAGGTATTCGCTGATGGGCATAGTGAGTTCATAGAAGTTTTTATTTTTTGTCACAAGTTAGTGGAATATGAGACTTTGTAAGAAAAAAAATCAAAAAAAAAAAATCATTTTCCGCTAACTTGTGACAAAAAATAAAATGTTCTATGAACTCACTATGCCCATCAGCGAATACCTAAGGGTGTCTATATTCCGAAATGGGGACAATTGTGGGGTGTTTTTACTGTCTGGCCATTGTAGAACCTCAGGAAACATGACAGGTGCTCAGAAAGTCAGAGCTGCTTCAAAAAGCGGAAATTCACATTTTTTGTACCATAGTTTGTAAACGCTATAACTTTTACCCAAACCATTTTTTTTTTACCCAAACATTTTTTTTTTATCAAAGACATGTAGTACAATAAATTTAGAGAAAAATTTATATATGGATGTCGTTTTTTTTGCAAAATTTTACAACTGAAAGTGAAAAATGTCATTTTTTTGCAAAAAAATCATTAAATTTCGATTGATAACAAAAAAAAGTAAAAATGGCAGCAGCAATGAAATACCACCAAATGAAAGCTCTATTAGTGAGAAGAAAAGGAGGTAAAATTCATTTGGGTGGTAAGTTGTATGACCGAGCAATAAACGGTGAAAGTAGCATAGGTCAGAAGTGTAAAAAGTGGCCTGGTCATTAAGGGTGTTTAAGCTAGGGGGGCTGAGGTGGTTAAAGGATTTTTCTCAGCTATTCATAGCTAAGACAGGAATAACCTTTGTAAGTGGTGGTCAGGGGTGGGCACAGTTACAGAAATAAACAAGCAGGCTGTGCTAATGTGTTTCCCTAATTCCCATAGAAATTATTCAGGAGTTGCGGAAACAGCGTAGCATAGCCTTTCTGTTTCTGTAATTCTGCCAGCCTTTGGTCATTGTTTGCAGGGATTATTCCCATCTCTTCCATGAAAGGCTAAAATAGGAACAACCCTTTAAGGGCTCATGCACACGAACATATTTTCTTTCCGTGTCTGTTCCGTTTTTTTGGCGGACCGTATACGGAATCATTCATTTTAATGGGTCCGCAAAAAAAGACCCGGAAGGTACTCCGTGTGCATTCCGTTTCCGTATGTCCGTTTTTCCTGTTTACAAGAAAATACATGTCCTATTATTGTCCGTATTACGGACAAGGATAGGACTGTTCTATTAGGGGCCAGCTGTTCCATTCCACAAAATACAGAATGCACACGGATGGCATCCGTATTTTTTGCGGACCACAAAATACATACGGTCGTGTGCATGAGGCCTAAAGCAGATGTCTTAAAATAATTAGGAGGCAATATATTGCTTTTGCCTGACTAAATTTCTAGTGCTGTTCTGTTACTGTACAGTCGTGGCCAAAAGTTTTGAAAATGACAAAAATATTAGTTTTCACAAAGTTTGCTGCTAAACTGCTTTTAGATCTTTGTTTCAGTTGTTTCTGTGATGTAGTGAAATATAATTACACGCACTTCATACGTTTCAAAGGCTTTTATCGACAATTACATGACATTTATGCAATGAGTCAGTATTTGCAGTGTTGACCCTTCTTTTTCAGGACCTCTGCAATTCGACTGGGCATGCTCTCAATCAACTTCTGGGCCAATTCCTGACTGATAGCAACCCATTCTTTCATAATCACTTCTTGGAGTTTGTCAGAATTAGTGGGTTTTTGTTTGTTCACCCGCCTCTTGAGGATTGACCACAAATTCTCAATGGGATTAAGATCTGAGGAGTTTCCAGGCAATGGACCCAAAATGTCAACGTTTTGGTCCCCGAGCCACTTAGTTATCACTTTTGCCTTATGGCACGGTGCTCCATCGTGCTGGAAAATGCATTGTTCTCCACCAAACTGTTGTTGGATTGTTGGAAGAAGTTGCTGTTGGAGGGTGTTTTGGTACCATTCTTTATTCATGGCTGTGTTTTTGGGCAAAATTGTGAGTGAGCCCACTCCCTTGGATGAGAAGCAACCCCACACATGAATGGTCTCAGGATGCTTTACTGTTGGCATGACACAGTACTGATGGTAGCGCTCACCTTTTCTTCTCCGGACAAGCTTTTTTCCAGATGCCCCAAACAATCGGAAAGAGGCTTCATCGTAGAATATGACTGCCCCAGTCCTCAGCAGTCCATTCACCATACTTTTCTGCAGAAGATCAATCTGTCCTTGATGATTTTTTTTTGGAGAGAAGTGGCTTCTTTGCTGCCCTTCTTGATACCAGGCCAGCTTCCAAAAGTCTTCGCCTCACTGTGCGTGCAGATGCGCTCACACTTGCCTGCTGCCATTCCTGAGCAAGCTCTGCAGTGGTGGTACTCCGATCCCGCAGCTTAATCCTCTTTAGGACACGATCCAGGCGCTTGCTGGACTTTCTTGGATGCCCTGAAGCCGCCTTAACAAGAATTGAACCTCTTTCCTTGAAGTTCTTGATGATCCTATAAATTGTTGATTGAGGTGCAATCTTAGTAGCCACAATATCCTTGCCTGTGAAGCCATTTTTATGCAACACAATGATGGCTGCACGCGTTTCTTTGCAGGTTAACAATGGAAGAACAATGCTTTCAAGCATCACCCTCCTTTTAACATGTCAAGTCTGCCATTTTAACCCAATCAGCCTGACATAATGATCTCCAGCCTTGTGATAGTCAACATTCTCACCTGAGTTAACAAGACGATTACTGAAATGATCTCAGCAGGTCCTTTAATGACAGCAATGAAATGCAGTGGAAAGGTTTTTTGGGATTAAGGTAATTTTCAAGGCAAAGAAGGACTATGCAATTCATCTGATCACTCTTCATAACATTCTGGAGTATATGCAAATTGCTATTATAAAAACTTAAGCAGCAACTTTTCCAATTTCCAATATTTATGTAATTCTCAAAACTTTTGGCCACGACTGTACATATTGGCATGTGTGGTGTTATAGTGGCACTGTGTTTGGTACTTGTACACTAGTGTAGCAGTACTTTAATTACTGTGCTGCATGATTACTTTGCCATACATGTTATTTAGTTGGCACAATGATATATAACAGTGGACCCCAACCAATGATTAGGAACCACTTGTTTTCACCTTACCATGTGGCTCACTTTAGAAGTTATGATCATATGCACTGGCAACTGGCACTGTAGACATATCCTAACCACTGAATAATGGCAATTGGGATGGTATATTACTCATGTCATGTTCCCAACTGAAATATTATAAGCAAATGTTTGCAAAGTTATGTATGCCTTATGTTTCCGCTAAATTGTTTAGGTCTATCCTCCATTTAGAGTTGAACTGGGCCTATTACTCTATTGTTACTATTGTTTGGCCTGTGTAAGCATACTTCATTTTAGGATAGGTGCATAGTGGTACCTATAACAACTCCCTACACTGCTGAACTACACTTGGCCTTCAGCAATTGTCTTTCCAAAGTCCTAATGGTCTCTCTTGGTACTCAGATTCCCACTGAATTTACAGTAAGACTGGAATTCAAAATAACCATATGGTTGCAAGAAACATATGTGAAGCATGCATGAACACTATGAGACAACAGTTTACTTAAACTTATAAGATGACAGGAACCATATGATGACTACCTTGGATGAAGGATATGGGATTCTTGCAATACAGAAGATGCAAGATGGTAATGGCATACAGGATAATGACAGACATCCAATATAAATAAAAAAAAACAACTCGACAAACAGACAATAGCAGAATAACAGGGAAATAATAAACCACATGCTGACAGCACCAAAAGGCTGCAGGGCCACAGGTCCCCAGGTACACTGACACAACAGTGGTGTAGGGCAAGATACCAAGAATCTGGAAACAAATAGACAGCCTACGCTAACCCCAGCAATAATAGCAAAAGGCCTGGACATATAAAGGCTAAGCAATCAATATGTTCTCACTAAATTAATCAGACTAGGAAAGGTAATTCCCTGATTCAGATGCAAGACAGTTGCATAGCAACTGTCCCAAACAATTATGATCAAATCCCTGTTGTTTGTAAGAACACCCACTTAAGTGAATAGGGTTTTGCATGGATTGGCTATAATTATCAGATGGATTTTACTAGCTGGTACACACTACCATTCCTCTATAATACCATAGCAGAGCTGTCTGCCATGCTGCTTAGATTCTTCTGGACCACATATTTAGTCTTCTGATGGACAGGAACAGGCAGTGGTCTACAGACAGGCATTTTAAAAGGAGGCACAAGCTTCAAGGCAAGTTCAACATAAAGGAGATTGAATTAATTTAGATATTGCTCTAACATCTGTTTCACTCCTTCAGTCTGTTAGTCTGTGGTTAATAAATGGTAGGAAAGCTCAGAACAATGCCTACATTAGCACTGAACACTTTCCAAAACCTGTTAGACACATTGTTACTGGTTTACCATTAAGTCTCACCACTTGCTGGATAAATAGAGAAGTCATTATATCAGCAGGGGGTAGCCAGACAAGAGTAATACAGAGTTAGGGATTGTTTACACTACCGTGCCGTGTTTTGCGGTCCGCAAATTGTGGATCTGCAAAACACGGATGCCGCCCACGTGCCTTCGGCAATTTACAGAACGGACTGCCCTTTTATAGAAATGCCTATTCTTGTCTGCAAAACGGACAAGAATAGGACATGACTTATCATTTTTGTGGGGCCACGAAACGGAGCAACGGATGCGGACAGCACACTGAGTGCTGTCTGCATCTTTTGCAGCCCCATTGAAGTGAATGGGTCCGCACTCGAACTGCAAAAAATGTGGCTTGGATGCGGAACCAAACCACGGTCGTGTGAATGAGCCCTAATACACCTTTTTGCTGAACCTGTCCACCAGAACCCATTTGTTATCCCAGGGGTTTATCAATAGTAATGTTCATGGATGTGTGTGTCCAAGCGCTCTTAGGGAGTGGGTAAAGGTCTTGACCCAACCAAAGGGTAAGTACCTAGATGACATATTTTGGTCATAGATATCACATTCTCCAATACACCTCTCCACATCTTTCCCAATAGCTGTTTAAAAAACTGAATTAGACAAGGACTTACCCCTCTTAGTGATACCCACATTATGAGCCATCTTGCTTCCTTAAAACCCTAAAATTTTGTGTGGGTTCCTCTGGAGCCTGCAAGAGTAAATTATGAATTTTCTGTATTAAAGGGGTTGTCCACGAAAGGTTTCAAAGTTACCTGTTTGAAAACTCCAACAAACCTGGGAAAGCCCTAGCGAGACTCATACATCCTCGCCAACAAGCGAGTTACATTCCCATTATTAAAGTTACGAGGGGCACATCAGTTCACCATCCTTGCCAAATAGCTGAGGCCTTTAAATCATATTACGAATCACTATATAACATCAGGGGCCAATTGGCTGATATGCAGACATCAGACTTAGACAACCGTATAAAAACATGCTTAGAAGAAACGGCGCTGCCCTCAATCTCTGAAGAGGTGAGTGCTACGATGGAGGAGGTATTCTTGGAAATGCAGATTAGAGAGGTTTTGACCTCTCTGAAAGGCGGGAAGAGCCCAGGCCCAGATGGGTTTACTGCACCTTTTTTCGAGAAATTTCGAGATCTCCTTGTACCTTTTACTCTTGAATGTATTTAATAGCATCTCCCCTGCCTGCCCTTTTCCTAAACAAGCCTTAGAGGCACATATAGTCGTGATCTCGAAACCTAACAAAGATGTGACCGTCTGCAATAATTATCGACCCATCTCTTTAATTAATTGTGACATCAAAATGTATTCTAAACTGTTAGCAAATCGCCTCAGCAAAGTGCTTCCGGATGTTATCCACAGAGATCAAGTAGGCTTTGTACCAGGCAGGGAGGCTAGGGATAACACCATTCGAACTATGAATCTTATTTCCAGGGCGTGTAGTCATTAGGATCCTTTGTGAATCTCCTATCAGTAGATGCTGAAAAAGCATTCAATAGGGTACTTTGGAGATTTATGATAGCTTCCCTGAAAAAAATAGGATTAGGGCCTAGCTCTGTGCCCTTTACACCAATCCCACATCTAGAGTCAGAGCTAATGGTATACTAGCACCTTCTTTTAATATTAGAAATGGGACTCAGCAGGGGTGCCCTCTCTCGTCCCTGCTGTACGTCTTGCTAATGGAACAATGCGCTGAGATGGAATCTGGATTGCGGGTCAGGGATTTCATTTTCGCTAGCAGACTCAGAGCCTTAACTACCTATGGTTACAGATCCCGACTCACTTATAGCTACTTATATCCGCTCAATTATTTACCAATGCAGAGATATTCATTGAAATCTCTGTCATGGTTTGGCAGGATGAGTATAGTCAAAATGGATATCTTACCGAGCTTTTTCTATCTCTTTCAAACAATACCCATCTGTGTACCAGGTAGATTCTTCTTGACTCTTCACAGAGCCATAACGCGTTTTATGTGGGGTACAAGCAAACATAGGATAAACATTAAGGTATTGACCAAACCCAGAAGTAGAGGGGGAGCGGGACTACCAGACCTAAAAATGTACCATGCTTCAGCGATTCTCATGCTGATCTTAAATTGGTCTAATAGATCATCTCTGAAACTCTGGGTCCAGCTGGAACAAGAACTCTCCCCGATGGACTTGTTGATTGCTCCATGGGTGACTCAGGACGATAGCCCACCGTTAGAGGAATGGCCCTTCCTAGTTCAACATGCTCTTACACAATGGGACAGCTGGGTCTTGAAGTTTCAGATATCTCAGAGACCAGGTCCTATGACACCCCTCATTGGCAGTCCTGCTTTCCCTCCTGGATTAAGGGTAGATAGGTTCCTAATATGGAATAGATCTTTGTATCGCAGGGTCTGTGATGTCATGAAGAATGCAAAAGTAGTGTCCTATCAATTCCTTGATCTGGATGACAGGCTTAAAGGCTCAGCTGAGATCGTACCTAAATAGCTTACTCAGCCAAATGCTTTGTCATAACTGGACTGCTTTGACTCCCTTTTTCTAAAACCCTACACTCACTTCAGACTGTTATCACAGATGTATAAGATTCTACTGGACCAGAGCAATCCAGATGTAGCTCCCTATTTTCAAAAATGGGAAGTAGACCTACAACTCACTTTTTCACCTGAGGACATTCTCAAGATGTATGATTTCTCTCACGGATTGTCTGTAGCAGCCCACTCCAAAAAAAATAATTTTAAGAATTTCTCTAGAGGTGGTATTACTGCCCGACGACCCTTTACCGAATGTTCCCTAATGTATCCAGCTTATGTTGGAAATGTGGACAGGAGGAGGGAACAGTGTTACATATATGGTGGTCTTGCCCTACTATAATCAAATTCTGGGACTAAGTGCTCCAGATTTACGGCAAATTTTCAAGGGAGAAAGTGCCCAACCTACCCAAAGTGATTCTTCTCTTGCTAGTACCAGGGACTTTAGCCCAAATGAAGAAGAGTGCTCTGAGGTACTTCCTCACAGCAGCACGATTAGTGATACCGAGGCACTGGAAATCGAGGGTTGCGCCCTCTGTCTGAATGGGCTGCTGAGCTCCGATATTTATTTAGAATGGAAGAACTGATTGCATACTCTCATGATCAGGTGGATAGGGTATGTACTAGATGGAACTCTCTCTCTCTCTCTCTGTTCCTTTACTCCACAGAGTTCTCCAGGCTTTTGGGAAAGCTTTCCAAGTGATGTTAAGAAACAGACATTGTGGCATTATTATAAATCGATGGGACTGGGTCATCTAGGCATTTGTGAAAGGAGTTGGCAGAAATGGCTCCCTACCTCCCCCCCCCCCCCCCCCCAACCTTCATTCCTTCCCCTCATTCCTCTCTATAACACTTACACTATTTTTTCATTTATTTAATTTTTTTCTTCTCATTCCACTTCATTTCTTTATTTTATATGGTTATTTGTTTACACGTTGGATTTAGATATTTCTGATGACATTTAAAGAATTGCAATAGCTGTCACTATAACTAATATATTTTCACCTTATGCCTTGTTTTTTCACTGATATATAGACTTTGAATCTGAATGTATATGTACTAGTTGATTTGAAGCCTATGTATCTGGATATTACTTTTGTTTAATAAAATGGAGGTGGACATGGTGCTGGTGCTGCATTGGAGGTGTGGGATTCTTGGCGGGTGCATTTTGTGCAGGATCATTTGTGCCTGTTCCTGTCCTAAAGAGAGAGCCTTATCATTGGCAGGCGGGCACGGATGATTTTGTGCAGGGTGTGTTTTCTGGGGATCTCGCATTTCTAATGTAGCATTGGCACTAGTACATTCTCAATAGGGAGTATGGCACTATTGTATTTACTTTATTATTTGTGCTTGCAGAATGATGTTGCATTGTGTTTATTTTTGCATCATTTGTATCTGTATTACAAAGGTAACAGGCAGCTAATATAATTGTATTATTGTTATGAAGTAAGTATGCATGATATCTAAATTCAGCTGATAAACAAAAAGGTTTACATAAACTTGAAAAGTATCAATATATAAATCACAGAGAAAAATGACTTTTCATCTAAAACATAACTTTTACTATCATTGGTTAAAATAATACCCCATCTTAATATGTATGTTAGGCTACGTCAAATAAATAGACAAGGCCTTACTTTGGACGTATCAGGATAATGCAGTCCGATATATAGAAAAATTTCTGGCAACTTACAGTTAGATGACTGTGGACCTGGCCAAACGGTAAGAGAGAGGTGGTGGATAAGGGGAAGGGAACAATATCCCTAATAAATCCCTCAATGTACCCCTGCCTACAGGTGGAGCACCCGCCCCGAAAGGGGCGACCCCACCTCTCGGTGGCTAAGCCCTCGCTGTCGCCTAATGTTACCCTGCCTGTAAGGATTGATGATGTTCGTCCCTTCTTTAGCAGTTTGTCCCGACGCGTTTCCCCAGACGTTGTAAAGACTGGTTCATCAGGGGGCTCAGGATAGTTGATAAATTCTTGCAGGTTTCATTAGATAAATGCCCATCTGATATTAGTGGGCAAACTTCTGATAATTGCATAGCAGACCTCCTGGTGTCATAAGGTGCATTGGTATTGCTGGGTAGGTGATTCAAATACCTGTTTTTGGCACCTAGAAGTGAACCCCGCCTCCTGGATAACCCTATTGCTGCCTTAGAGTCGAAAACAGCACCACTTCCGGTATTTGGAACGCACGCGGCGCCAGGTGGAACGCACATGTGATTCCAAAACCGGAAGTGAGCCGGCATTCACTCACATCGTCACATCCTGCCTGTGAAACGCATGCAGGAGTGTGGGAAGAGTATCAGGACGGCAGATATCGATACTGCCCACATGATTGTGAAGGGGGAGGGTAGTAATAGTAGGTATATAGGTTCTGGGGCCATACATTATAAAACTGCATCTTTAAAGCGATCATCCCACATGCATGTAGAGGGGGTGTATAGAGAGAGGCTGGATATAATAAACTGTATTAACATAAATTTATGTCAAAGGAACAGGCCCCCCATATTGATATATATATGAATGGACCAATTTCGGTCCGATATATAAAGCAAGATTTTCAAGAACTATATTCATAAAGGCTAACCATAGAGATGGCTACTGCATGAAAACGTGAGGGAGACTAAATAAAAGACCCAAAGGAAAGCTGTTCATTTAGTCCCCAGCAATACCAATGCACCTTATGACACCAGGAGGTCTGCTACGCAATTATCAGAAGTTTGCCCACTAATATCAGATGGGCATTTATCTAATGAAACCTGCAAGAATTTATCAACTATCCTGAGTCCCCTGATGAACCAGTCTTTACAACGTCTGGGGAAACGCGTTGGGACAAACTGCTAAAGAAGGGACGAACATCATCAATCCTTACAGGCAGGGTAACATTAGGCGACAGCGAGGGCTTAGCCACCAAGAGGTGGGGTCGCCCCTTTCGGGGCGGGTGCTCCGCCTGTAGGCAGGGGTACATTGAGGGATTTATTAGGGATATTGTTCCCTTCCCCTTATCCACCACCTCTCTCTTACCGTTTGGCCAGGTCCACAGTCATCTAACTGTAAGTTGCCAGAAATTTTTCTATATATTGGACTGCATTATCCTGATACGTCCAAAGTAAGGCGTAGCCTAACATACATATTAAGATGGGGTATTATTTTAACCAATGATAGTAAAAGTTATATTTTAGATGAAAAGTCATTTTTCTCTGTGATTTACATAAAATTGAGAACAATTTAAAGGGGTTGTCCAGTTTGAGGAGGAAACTGGCCAAGCTCCTGGATCCACCTGAAATAAAGAACGGGTAAGTGCTTACCTGACAGATCCCACACCGTCGCTCCTGTTCTCCCAGCCAGGCTCTGTTTGCCCAGTTGCGGTGGTGACCTCACATCGACAACAGGTGACTGCTAAAGCCAATCACTAGCCTCATAAGTTCACCCAGCGAGGTCAGTGATTGGATGCAGCAGTCATGTGTTAACATCACCTCTGTCTGCAGTTTGGGTAAATAGTTCCTGGCTGAGAGAACTGGAGCAACAATGCAGGATCTGTGAGGTAGGACTTACCCATTCTTTATTCCAGGGGGATCACGGGAGTTGTCCTTTTTTTCTTCTAAATCAGACAGCCTGTTGAACAATGTCACAATTTTAACCATGAAGAATAACAGACAAAGGTATGGCAATCGCTAAATGCTGTTATGCGGTAATGAATAAATCAAACCTTGAGAAAAACTAGGCCAATTTAGCCTGCCTGGGGTTGAAGCATCTTCGAATCTACAGTGAGTGCAGAATTATTAGGCAAATGAGTATTTTGACCACATCATCCTCTTTATGCATGTTGTCTTACTCCAAGCTGTATAGGCTCGAAAGCCTACTACCAATTAAGCATATTAGGTGATGTGCATCTCTGTAATGAGAAGGGGTGTGGTCTAATGACATCAACACCCTATATTAGGTGTGCATAATTATTAGGCAACTTCCTTTCCTTTGGCAAAATGGGTCAAAAGAAGGACTTGACAGGCTCAGAAAAGTCAAAAATAGTGAGATATCTTGCAGAGGGATGCAGCACTCTTAAAATTGCAAAGCTTCTGAAGCGTGATCATCGAACAATCAAGCGTTTCATTCAAAATAGTCAACAGGGTCGCAAGAAGCGTGTGGAAAAACCAAGGCGCAAAATAACTGCCCATGAGCTGAGAAAAGTCAAGCGTGCAGCTGCCAAGATGCCACTTGCCACCAGTTTGGCCATATTTCAGAGCTGCAACATCACTGGCGTGCCCAAAAGCACAAGGTGTGCAATACTCAGAGACATGGCCAAGGTAAGAAAGGCTGAAAGACGACCACCACTAAACAAGACACACAAGCTGAAACGTCAAGACTGGGCCAAGAAATATCTCAAGACAGATTTTTCTAAGGTTTTATGGACTGATGAAATGAGAGTGAGTCTTGATGGGCCAGATGGATGGGCCCGTGGCTGGATTGGTAAAGGGCAGAGAGCTCCAGTCCGACTCCGACGCCAGCAAGGTGGAGGTGGAGTACTGGTTTGGGCTGGTATCATCAAAGATGAGCTTGTGGGGCCTTTTCGGGTTGAGGATGGAGTCAAGCTCAACTCCCAGTCCTACTGGCAGTTTCTGGAAGACACCTTCTTCAAGCAGTGGTACAGAAGGAAGTCTGCATCCTTCAAGAAAAACATGATTTTCATGCAGGACAATGCTCCATCACACGCGTCCAAGTACTCCACAGCGTGGCTGGCAAGAAAGGGTATAAAAGAAGAAAATCTAATGACATGGCCTCCTTGTTCACCTGATCTGAACCCCATTGAGAACCTGTGGTCCATCATGAAATGTGAGATTTACAAGGAGGGAAAACAGTACACCTCTCTGAACAGTGTCTGGGAGGCTGTGGTTGCTGCTGCACGCAGTGTTGATGGTGAACAGATCAAAACACTGACAGAATCCATGGATGGCAGGCTTTTGAGTGTCCTTGCAAAGAAAGGTGGCTATATTGGTCACTGATTTGTTTTTGTTTTGTTTTTGAATGTCAGAAATGTATATTTGTGAATGTTGAGATGTTATATTGGTTTCACTGGTAAAAATAAATAATTGAAATGGGTATATATTTGTTTTTTGTTAAGGCTAGTTTCACACTTGCGGCAGGACGGATCCGACATGCTGTTTACCATGTCGGATCCGTCCTGTGGCTGTTCGCCGTGCCCCCGCTCCGTCCTCATTGACTATAATGGGGACGGGGGCGGAGCTCCGGCGCAGCACGGCGGTGCACGGAGAAAGCCGCCGGACTAAAAAACCTGACATGCAGTAATTTTAGTCCGGCGGCCTTAAGCCGTGCACCGCCGTGCTGCGCCGGAGCTCCGCCCCTATCCCCATTATAGTCAATGGGGACGGACCGGGGGCACGGCGAAACAGCCACAGGACGGATCCGACATGGTGAACAGCCTGTCGGATCCGTCCTGCCGCAAGTGTGAAAATACCCTAAGTTGCCTAATAATTATGCACAGTAATAGTCACCTGCACACACAGATATCCCCCTAAAATAGCTAAAACTAAAAACAAACTAAAAACTACTTCCAAAAATATTCAGCTTTGATATTAATGAGTTTTTTGGGTTCATTGAGAACATGGTTGTTGTTCAATAATAAAATTAATCCTCAAAAATACAACTTGCCTAATAATTCTGCACTCCCTGTATTGGGAACTGAGGCTTTTGCCGGGATGGAGGGCTGAGACCCATGTGAGGGGAAACAGGCCGACTAAAGCCTGCTGATGGACTCTTGTTGGCAGAACAGGCCGCATGGTGTGAACTGACACCAATACTGCAAGGTGACTTTTTTGCTTGAAAGTGTTTTTTTTTGTTCTGTGAACTTTCTAACGTGTGAATAAACACTGAAGTTTTGCTTTACAAACTGGTCGGTGCCTCTATACTGCATCTGCTTATCCTGTTTACCAGAGCGAATCTCCACAATAGTTGATGCATATGTAAAAGCAGAAGCCAACAGACTCAATTATATACGTCAAAATCAGCCTAAATTGCGTGTTGAAAAATACTCTGGATTAATGGATCATTTACTTAAAGGGTTTCTGTCACCCCAATTTTCGCTATTAAACAGGCTGACATTGTAGATGTGAAAATGTCACCTGAATTTAACTCTGTATTTCTTTTATTTAAGTATACCTCTGTTTTCGTGTATTTTTAACTTTTATTATATGCAAATGAGCCTCTAGGAGCAGGGGGGGCATTGCACCTGCTCCTAGAGGCTCCGTTCACTCAACTCATTTCCACGCCCTGCTGGCCCCGTCTGCCGTGTAAATCTCATGCCTGCGCCGTCCCGTTCAGTATTCGGCGCAGGATTTTCCGAAGGAATTCCAACATAAAACTATTGTTAACAGCAATGGCTATCCAAAGTACAAGAGAAGAAATACAGGCCAAACTATAATTCTTAATGGAAAAAAATGGATAACTCTTGGGTTGTACCATATAATCCTTACTTTAATGTGGAAGTTTGCACATCAGTGAAAAGTGTCAAATACCTTTTTAATTATGTGTACAAAGGTCATGATTGTGCAAATATTGTCATTCAAGAACAAGGTAATTTGAATCACTATGAAATAAAGCCCTTTATTAATTCTAGGTATGTCAGTGCTCCAGAAGCAGCATGGCGTTTGCATGAGTTTGAAATGCATTATCAATCCCATACAATCCATAGATTAGTTGTGCATCTGCCTGAAGAACAATCAGTTTTTTTTAACCCAAATAACCACAGCGATAGAGAGAGATTTAAACCGTGATACTCCAATTGACAGCTTGGTTCAATTTGAATCAACAATAAGAGGAAGCAAAGAATATATTATATTCTGACATTCCTTTGCACTATGTGTTTGACGCTCAAAATTGTTTTAGGAAATTATTGGATGAATGTATTCTGTCAATTTAACATCATATACAGAGCGTTACTGTCTGCGTCTACTATTTCTGCATGTGGCAGGTGCAGTATCCTTTAAAGATCTGAGGACGATACATGGAAATGTATATCCCACTTTCCAAGAGACTGCAAAAGCAAAAGGACTTATTAATGATGATGACGTGTGGGAAAACACTTTGGAAGATGCTGTCCACTTCGCAATGCCTAAACGACTTAGGGAATTATTAGCATATATCTGTGTTTTTGCATCATTACAAAATATGAATGCCCTTTTTCTAAAATATGAGCAATATCTCATTGAAGATTTAGTTCATAAACAACACAATGACGATTGCACAATATGTTGTAAGATCGCAATTACAGAAATAGCCAACATTCTGGTACTACATGGCAAAACCTGTGAAGATTTTGGATTGCCTTCCTCAATGCCAAATACTGATTTACTTTGAAATATGTATGACAGGGAATTACAAAAATACACAGGTGAAGAAATGTAGAAAACATTAAACTGAGAACAAAAAACAGCTTTAGAATTTTTTTTATCTGCAAGCAAAAATGACAACCTTTGCAACCGTGGAGGTAGTGGTAAAACCTATCTTTACAAAACTCTTCTCAGCACAGTTTGTGGAGAAGGTAACATTGCACTCCCTGTGGCCTCAACAGGTATAGCAGCCAATCTTCTTGAGGGTGGAAGAACATACCAATCTCAGTTCAAATTACCTGTTCCAATAGTTGAAAACTCAATATCAAATATGCGTCTCAATTCTGCTGATGCAGAAAATTTTAGATCATCTACAGTACTCATTTGGGATGAGTGTACAATGGCCCCGTCTATTGCTCTTACACTGGTCGACAAACTGCTAAAAGAAATAATGGATAACCACAAATCCTTTGGAGGAAAAGTTTTATTACTTGGTGGAGATTTTTGGCAAACACTTCCAGTGGTTCCTCATGATGACCGGACAAAAATTGTAGAAGCATGTATAAAGTATAATAAACTGTGGCAAAACTTCCAGATACTTAACCTTACTAACAATATCTGTTCATTTGACACTGAATTCAGCAATTGGTTGATCCATGTTTGCTATGGTGATACACCACACATTGACGGTTTGCCCGAAGACATCATTGAAATACCTTCAAAAATTTTATGTACAGGAAATATTGTCAAAGAATTATTTGGAGAAAGAATTCCAGTTGCTGATATCTCAAAGATAACAATTTTTTTTTATTCTTTGCCCAAAGTTGATAGCATAAATGAAGAGGTGCTAAACATTTTGGAAGGAGATACTGTGATATTCCTCAGCTCAAACTCAATTGATGACTAAACTGAGGAAGTTATACAGAACTATACTATTGAGTTTCTTAATGAGCTAACTCCAACAGGAATGCTGAGGCATAAGCTGAACCTTAAAAAGGGAGCAATAATTATGCTCCTTAGGAATATACAGAACAAAAGAGGATTGTGCAATGGAACCCGCCTCTTTGTTAAAGACTTGAAAAGAAACCCCAGTATAACAGTTTAACAGATTCAGCTGAAGGGGACATGGTCTTTATTCCACATATTGATTTGGCTCCATCCTCTACTAATTTTCCATTTACCTTAAGAAGGCGACAATTTCCAGTTACATTAGTCTTTGCCATGACAATTAACCCCTTAAGGACCCATGACATACCCGTACGTCATGGTTCCCAAATCCTTAAGGACCCATGACGTATCGGTACGCCATGCGGGCGGTGATCGGAACCCGGTGCCTGCTCAAATCATTGAGCAGGCACCTTGGCTAAATGTGCGGGGGGGGGCGTGACCCCCCTGTGTCGGCGATCGCCGCAAACCGCAGGTCAATCCAGACCTGCGGTTTGTGGCTTTACCTGCGGTTTGCGGCAGCGTGTCGCGGTGCCATCGGGTCCCCATGCGGCTGTAGGGGGGATCCGATGGCATGGAAGACAGCGCGATGCCTAAGGAAGGCATCGCGCTGCCTTCCGGTGACGAGCCTGTGAGATCCAGCCCCCTGGATCTCACAGGCCGGAAGCTGTATGAGTAAAACACACTATATTACTCATACAGCCAATGCATTCCAATACAGAAGTATTGGAATGCATTGTAAAGGATTAGACCCCCAAAAGTTCAAGTCCCAAAGTGGGACAAAAAATAAAGTGAAAAAAAAGGTTAAAAAATTAAGTTTTCCGCCCAAAAAAAAAGTAAACTTTCAAGTAAAAATAAACAAAAAATAAATTTTCCCCAAATAAAGTAAAAAAAAAAAAGTATACATATTAGGTATTGCGGCGTCCGTATCGACCGGCTCTATAAACATATCACATGACCTAACCCCTCAGATGAACACCGTAAAAAATAAAAAATAAAAACTGTGTTAAATAAACCATTTTTTTGTCGCCTTACATCACAAAAAGTACAACAGCAAGCGATCAAAAAGGCGTTTGCCCACCAAAATAGTACAAATCTGTCACCTCATCCCGCAAAAAATGAGCCCCTACCTGAGACAATCGCCCGAAAAAAAAAAAAAAAACTATGGCTCAGAATATGGAGACACTAAAACATCATTTTTTATTTTTTTTAAAAAGCTGTCATTGTGTAAAACTTACATAAATAAAAAAAAAAGTATACATATTTGGTATCGCCGCGTTCGTATCGACTGGCTCTATAAAAATATCACATGACCTAACCCCTCAGATGAACACCGTAAAAAATGTAAAATAAAAATTGTGCTAAATAAACCATTTTAAGTCACCTTACATCACAAAAATAGCAAGCGATAAAGTCACACACACCCCAAAATAGTGCTAATAAAACAGTCATCTCATCCCGCAAAAATCATACCCTACCCAAGGTAATCGCCCAAAAACAGAAAAAATTAGGGCTCTCAGATTATGGAAACACTAAAACATTATTTTTTTTGCTTCAAAAATGAAATCATTGTGTAAAACTTGCATAAATAAAAAAAAAGTATACATATTGGGTATCGCCGCATCCGTGACAACATGGTCTATAAAAATATCACATGATCTAACCTGTAAGATGAATGTTGTAAATAACAAAAAATAAAAACGGTGCCAAAACTGCTATTTCTTGTTATCTTGCCTCACAAAAAGTGTAATATAGAGCAACCAAAAATCATATGTACCCTAAACTAGTACCAACAATACTGCCACCCTATCCCGTAGCTCCTAAATTGGGGCCACTTTTTTGGAGTTTCTACTCTAGGGGTGCATCAGGGGGGCTTCAAATGAGACATGGTGTAAAAAAAAAAAACAGTCCAGCAAAATCTGCCTTCCAAAAACCATATGGCATTCATTTCCTTCTGCGCCCTGCCATGTGCAGCTGTTTACGACCACATATGGGGTGTTTCTGTAAACTACAGAATCAGGGCCATAAATATTGAGTTTTGTTTGGCTGTTAACCCTTGCTTTGTTACTGGGAAAAATGGATTAAAATGGAAAATTTTAATTCTCAAATTTCATCTCCATTTGCCAATAACTCTTGTGGAACACCTAAAGGGTTAACGACGTTTGTAAAATCTGTTGTGAATACCTTGAGGGGTGTAGTTTCTTAGATGGGGTCACTTTTATGGAGTTTCTACTCTAGGGTTGCATCAGGGGGGCTTCAAATGGGACATGGTATCAAAAAAAAACAGTCCAGCAAAATCTGCCTTCCAAAAACCGTATGGCATTCCTTTCCTTCTGCGCCCTGCCGTGTGCCCGTACAGTAGTTTACGACCACATATGGGGTGTTTCTGTAAACTACAGAATCAGGGCCATAAATATTGAGTTTGGTTTAGCTGTTAACTAGGGCTGCAGCTAACGATTAGTTGAATAATCGATTAGTTGTCAATAATTTCATTGATTAATCGATTAATAGGGGAAAAACACCAAAATGACAAAAAGGGGTTTATATGATTTTACTTGAAAAATTATGTTCAAAGCCCATATTAAAACAAATTTAGGAGTTACATAATTATAAAAATTTTGCATTACAATGTAAAAAAGACAACATATGGGGGATCTGTGGATGACACTATTATGGGGGATCTGTGGATGGTGCTGTTATGGGGGTTGATCTGTAGATGGCACTGTTATGGGGGTGATCTGTGGATGACACACTTATGGGGGATCTGTGGATGACACACTTATGGGGGATCTGTGGATGACACTGTTATGGGGGGATCTGTGGATGGCACTGTTATGGAGGGTATCTGTGTGTGGCACTGTTATGGGGGGATCTGTGGATGTCACTGTTATGTGGAGGGGGATCTGTGGATGGCACTGTTATGGGAAGGGGGATCTGTGGATGGTACTGTTATGTATTGGATCTGTGGATGGCACTGTTATGGGGAGGGGGATCTGTGCACTGCTATGGGGAGGGGGATCTGTGCACTGCTATGGGAGGGGGATCTGTGCACTGCTATGGGGAGGGGATCTGTGGATGGCACTGTTATGGGGAGGGAGATCTGTGCACTGCTATGGGAGGGGGATCTGTGGATGGCACTGTTTTGGGGAGGGGGATCAGTGGATGACACTTCTATGGAGGGCATCTATGGATGACACTATATAGCATCGTATGCTATATGTGTCATCCACAGATCCCCCTCCCCATTACAGTGCCATCCACAGATCCCCCTCCCCATAACAGTGCCATCCACAGATCCCCTCCCCATAACAGTGCCATCCACAGATCCCCTCCCCATAACAGTACCAGCCACAGATCCCCCTCCCCATAACAGTACCATCCACAGATCCCCCTCCCCATAACAGTACCATCCACAGATCCCCCTCCCCATAGCAGTGCACAGATCCCCCCTCCCCATAACAGTGCCATCCACAGATCTCCCAATACACCGGCCACATCAGTATTCAGACTATTCCTTAACTGGCAGTAACTTTTACTTGAACTTTAAATCAGCTCTATGATCTTTATTACCTTACAAATACAATGAAGCTCCAGTAACAGGCAGAGCAGGCGGCGGCGTAACGTCACTCACTCACGTGATGCGCCTGCTCCACCCACTTTATGAATGAAACAGGCGGAGCAGGCGCGTCATGTGAGTAAGTGACGTAACGCCGCCGCCCGCTCTGCCTGTTGCTGAAGCTTCATTGTAAGTTAGTAAAGATGCGCTGATTTAAAGTTGAAGTAAAAGTTACTGCTGGTTAAGGACCCTGACCGCCCGCTCCTGCCCCGCATAGCAACGAATCGGCCGATTATTCGATAACGGGATTCGTTGACAACAAATCTCGTTATCGAATATGATCGATAACTTTGATTAATCGTTGCAGCCCTACTGTTAACCCTTGCTTTGTAACTGGAAAAAAGTTATTAAAATGGAAAATCTGCCAAAAAAGTGAAATTTTTTAATTGTATCTCTATTTTCCATTAATTCTTGTGGAACACCTAAAGGGTTAACAACGTTTTTAACCCTTTCCCGACTGCAATCTGTATATATACGTGATAGCTGCACGGGGCATGTGCAGCTATCACGTCTATAAACGTCAAGACAGTTCTTTAATCCAAGCGCTGCAAAGCGCTTGGATTAAAGCTTCTGCCCCTGTCCTGCTGCTGTCACGGACAGCATACAGTTCAGTAATGTCGGCAAGGGGCCAATCAGAGTGGCCCCTTGCCGACAATCGATCCGATTGGTTAGTCTGTGCAGACTAACCAATCGGATCGCGGCAGTGGAAAAAATGCCGGTTTCAGGCTCTGATCTGCGCTCTGCAGATCACAGCCTGAAATCAGGTAGTGTCTCTGTGGCCCCCAATCTGTGCCCCCTTCCTGTGCCCCCCGATCTGTGCTCCTCCAACACCCCCCTGTGCGCGCCTGCCCCTGATGAAGTAGTTCCCCCGCCCGATCCATATTCATGTAGTCCCTCCCTGATGCGGTCTGCCCCATGCTGTCTCCCCGCCCCTCCTGCCCCAGCCTCCCTCACCCTCAAGGTTAGCCGCCGTACCCCAATACCCCCCCCCATCCAGCGCTGCCCCCGATCCTGTGCCCCCGCTGTGTGTGATGGCGGCGGCTCCATTCCTGAGCCGCCGCCATCAGCAGCGAGTGTCAGCTCTATGCTGACACTCTGCTGTAACCCCATAGATGCCGAGGTTGCAGCATCCATGGGGTTAATAGAGGGAGGGAGCTCCCTCTCTGAACCATCGGGGCTGCAGCGCTGATAGCAGCGCCCGATGGTTGCCATGGCAAAGGCATCTGGTGCTGCCACCTACAGGGCATCTAATAGTATTATACTTTGCAATGCAAGAGCATTGCAAAGTATAGTACAGCCATCAGCCCCATTGGATCTTCATGATCTTAGAGGGACTTAATAAAAAAGGAAAGTGAAAATAATAAAAATGAAAAATAAATAAATAAAAATGTAAATTAAAAAAAGAAATTGCCTTTTCCTATAAAAAAAATGAAAAAATAAAATACACATATTAGGTGTCACCGCGTCCGTAACGACCGTCTCTATAAATATATCACATGATAGACCACGTCCGATAAACACTATTAAAAAAAAAAAAAAAAAACTGTGCCAAAAAAAGCTATTTTTGTCACCTTATATCACAAATAGTGCAACAGCAAGCGATAAAAAAGGCTTATGACCCCCAAAATAGTACCAATTAAACCGTCACCTCATCCCGCAAAACATGATACCCTATTTAAGACAATCGCCCAAAAAATATAAAAGCTATGGCTCTCAGACTATGGAGACACTAAAACATAATTTTTTTGGTTTCAGAAATGCTATTATTGTGTAAAACTTAAATAAATAAGAAAAAGTATACATATTAGGTATTGCCACGTCCGTAACGATCTTCTCTATAAAACTATCACATGACCTAACTCCTCAGATGAACGCTGTAAAAATAAATAAATGAAAGCTGTTCCAAAACAGCCAATTTTTTGGTCACCTTGCCACATAAAGTGTAATAATGAATGATCAAAAAATTCTATGTACCCAAAAATGGTACCAATTAAAACCTCAACACTTTCTGCAAAAAACGAGCCCTTGCACAAGACGATCGGCAGAAAAATAAAAAACATATGGCGTTCAGAAATCCAATCCAGCAAAATCTGCCTTCCAAAAACCGTATGGCATTCCTTTCCTTCTGCGCCCTGCCGTGTGCCCGTACAGCAGTTTAAGACCACATGTGGGGTGTTTCTGTAAACCGCGGAATCAGGTTAATAAATATTGAGTTTTGTTTGGCTGTTAACCCTCAATGTGTTAAATAAAAAAATGCAATAAAATGGAAAATCTGCCAAAAATGTGAAATTTAGAAATTTCATCTCCATTTTCCTTTAATTCTTGTGGAACACCTAAAGGGTTAAAAAAGTTTGTAAAATCAGTTTTGAGTAACTTGAGGGGTGTAGTTTCTGCAATGGGGTCATTTATGGGGGTATCCACTATGTAGGCCCGACAAAGTGACTTCAGACCTGAACTGGTCCTTATAAAGTGGGTTTTGGAAATTTTCTTAAAAATTTTAAGAATTGCTTCTAAACTTCTAAGCCTTCTAACGTCCTAAAAAAATAAAATGACATTTCCAAAATGATGCCAACATAAAGTAGACATATGGGGAATGTTAAAAAAAATAAATATTTTATGAGGTATCACTTTCTGTTTTAAAAGCAGAGAAATTGAAATTTGGAAAATTGTGAATTTTTCTAAATTTTGGGTACATTTTGGATTTTTTCATAAATAAAGGTGAGATATATTGACTCAAATATATGATTATCATGAAGTACAATATGTCACGAGAAAACAATCTCAGAATGGTTTGGATAAGTAAAAGTGTTCCAAAGCTATTACCACATAAAGTGACGCATGTCAGATTTGTAAATTTTGACCTGGACATTAGGGCATCAATGACCCTTGGTCATGAAAGGGTTAAAATCAGTTTTGAATACCTTGAGGGGTGTAGTTTATAGAATGGGGTCATTTTTGGGTGGTTTTGTAAGCCTCGCAAAGTGACTTCAGACCTGAACTGGTCCCTAAAATTTGGGTTTTTGAAAATTTCTGAAAAATTTCAAGATTTGCTTCTAAACTTCTAAGCCTTGTAACATCCCCAAAAAATTTAATAGCATTCCCAAAATGATCCAAACATGAAGTAGACATATGGGGAATGTAAAGTAATAACTATTTTTGGAGGTATTACTATGTATTATAGAAGTAGAGAAATTGAAACTTGTAAATTTGCAATTTTTCACAAATTTTTGGTAAATTTGGTATTTTCTTTTATAAATAAAAATGATTTTTTTTTTACTTCATTTTACCAGTGTCATGAAGTACAATATGTGACGAAAAAACAGTCTCAGAATGGCCTGGATAAGTCAAAGCGTTTTAAAGTTATCACCACTTAAAGTGACACTGGTCAGATTAGCAAAAAATGGCCAAGTCCTTAAGGTGAAATAGTGCTGAGTCCTTAAGGGGTTAATAAAGCTCAGGGGCAAACCTTAGAAAAAGTTGGCATTTTCTTTCCAGAACCAGTATTTGGCCACGGTCAGTTATATATTGCATTATCAAGAGTTTGAACTATTTCAGATGTTGTTGTAAAGGTTGTAGATCGTCCTGAACAAGGCAAACTGTTGCCAATTTCAGACTGAATTTTATGGAAAAATTTCAAGACGTAAAAAATACAAAATTTTTCCTGAATATCTGCTTCAGATATTGTATATTGCAGATAGTTACAAAGTTTTAGACTAAGGCAATAATATTTATACTTACTGTACTGTGATATATGTTTCCATTTTATTATTTTAATTTTGACTTCTTGACTAAATATTTTTGACAAAAACAAAAATAAAACAAGAAATACAGTGAGAAACAGAAGTATTTGAACACCCTGCGATTTTGCAAGTTCTCCCACTTAGAAATCATGGAGGGGTCTAAAATTCACGTTGTAGGTGAATTCCCACTCTGAGAGACAGAATAAATAAATAAAAATCAGGAAATCACATTGTATGATTTTTAAAGAATGTATTTGTCTTGCACTGCTAAACATAAGTATTTGAACACCTGAGAAAATCAGTGTTAATATTTGGTACAGAAGCCTTTGTTTGCAATTACAGAGGTCAAACGTTTCCTGTAGTTCTTGACCAGGTTTGCACACACTGCAACAGGGATTTTGGCCCACTCCTCCACACAGATCTCCTCTAGATCTGTCAGGTTTCGGGGATGTTGCTGAGCAACACATATTTTCAGCTCCCTCCAAAGATGTTCTATTGGATTTAGGTCTAGAGAGTGGCCAGGCCACTCCAGAACCTTGATATGCTTCTTACGGAGCCACTCCTTGGTTATCCTGGCTGTGCGCTTCGGGTTGTTGTCATGTTGGAAGACCCAACAACGACCCATCTTCAATGCTCTGACTGAGGGAAGGAGGTTGTTGCTCATAATCTCACAATAAATGGCCCCATTCATCCTCTCCTTAATACAGTGCAGTTGTCCTGTCCCCTTCGCAGGAAAGCACCCCCAAAGCATGATGTTACCACCCCCATGCTTCACAGTAGAGATGGTGTTCTTGGGATGCAACTCATCCTTCTTTTTCCTCCAAACACGACGAGTGAAGTTTAGACCAAAAAGTTCTACTTTGGTCTCAACTGACCACATGACTTTCTCCCATGCCTCCTCTGGATCATCCAGATGGTCATTGGCAAACTTCATACGGGCCTGGACATGTGATGACTTGAGCAGGGGAACCTTCCGTGCAATGCATGATTTGAAACCATGACAGCACAGTGTTCTACCGACAGTGACCTTTGAAACTGTGGTCCCAGCTCTCTTCATGTCATTGACCAGCTCCACCCTTGTAGTTCTGGGCTGATTCCGCACCTTTCTTATGATCAGTGATACCCCACGAGGTGAGATCTTGCATGGAGCCCAAGTCCGAGGGAGACTGACAGTCGTCTTTAGCCTCTTCCATTTTCTAACAATTGCTCCAACAGTTGATCTATTTTCACCAAACTGCTTGGCAATTGCCCTGTAGCCCTTTCCAGCCTTGTGGAGGTCCACAATTTTGTCTCTCGTATCTTTTGACAGCTCTTTGGTCTTGCCCATGGTAGTAGTTGACGTCTGACTGATTGTGGGGTGGACAGGGGTCTTTAAAGAGCTCAGACAGGTGCTACTAAGTTAGATTAATGAGTGGAGTATAGATGGACATTTTAAAGGCACAGTAACAGGTCTTTGAGAGACAGGATTTTTGCTGTTTCTCAAGTGTTTAAATACTTATGTTCAGCAGTGCAAGACAAATAAATTCTTTAAAAATCATACAATGTGATTTCCTGAATTTTATTTTTTTTATTCTGTCTCTCAGAGTGGGAATTCACCTACAATGTGACTTTCCGACCCCTCCATGATTTCTAAGTGGGAGAATTCACAAAATCGCAGGGTGTTCAAATACTTCTGTTCCTCACTATACAATGTGGTCAAATTCCCTTGCTATTTTAAATTTTTTTTTATTAAATAAATATTTTATTTTCTTCAATAATAGTTACAAAAAAAGCTATTAGCGCGGAAAGAACAAAGATAAGCCAAAAACACAGAAAAACAAACAAAACTTATACACATATGAAAAAGATAATGATATAATTTCAACATTATCCTAGACAATAACATTCAATCCAACACTGTAAACTCAAACCTAATACCTTTAAACCCCACTATTCCCCCTCTTTCCCTTAGCTGCTGTCGCTGATAGCCCGAACCCCGGACCCCCCTGTACCCGTCCATATACTCCACCCTTCAAGCTGAACTAGTCAGTACACCTCACTTCTGCAGAGCAGCATAATACCGCGTACCTCACCTACTTCGCCTCTCAACCTCCTCATAAAGCTTTATTTGGGACATGATCCGTCTCCACTCCTTAAGTACCGGGGAAATGGGGGAATCCCATCTCTTGAATTTCAGAACCTTTGCTATCAAACAGCCCTTCAACCAAGCTAATTGATGTACGGAAGGGTTAGGACTGTCAGGTATGTAAGAGCCCAAAATTACAGAAATCATATCTGGTACACAAGATTGGGGAAAGTCCCCCTGCAATGCTATAAATACCTGCTCCCAAAAGCGCTTTATCACCCTGCATTCCCATAAAAGATGGATATATCCAACATTGTGTCTGCCGCACTTTTGACAAAGAGAGTCATGTCCTCGGTTATTAGCAAACTTGGCCTGCATTTGCGGTGTATAGTATAGCCTATGTAAAATCCTAAACTGGATCAATCTATAGCTGGCTGCCAATACTACCTTTTTTATATTTTAAAAAATCTGTGGCCAGGGAAGGGGGGAGATTTTTAATTCCTGCTCCCATTTAAGTATACTTTTAAGAGGAAACACCGTGGACAGTGAATCTCGCATTTTCGAGTAAATCTGTGCCATTTTAATCTTTTTCCCTGCGTGAGAAAAGCAATATTAAAAAAATAAATGTTGTTCAGTAATCATATATGTTTTATTAAGTGTAGCGTCGTAGGCATGTTTTAAACGTGCATACATAAATTGATCTAAGAAAGTGTTTGTGAGGTTAAAGTCCCCTAAAACTTTAAAACGATCTGCAACAAACAAATGGGCCACTCTAGTGATACCCCTACAACTCCAGTAAGTGTAATCAGTTATTTAAAAAAATTCCCCTAAATTCCGATTTTCCCACAACGGGGTAAAATGAAAAACATGTGTCATCTAGTGTCCAAAGTGCCAAAATGTGCAGTTTCTAAGTGCGTAAAAATATTATCAAATGACCTACCTGATACCCTAATTAAATACTGCCCTAGTGCATTCTCGCCAGCATTACAGCATCTTTGTATCTGCGCAGAAAAAAAATAGCCTTGAAAGAACGGGAGTGATAGTCTCCCATCTGACTCAGCCATCCACAGATACCTCTGCTTTACGTGGACCCTCTTTCTCCCCCAAAGTAGGTAATTTATTAAAACTTGCAATCTATAAAAAAGGCATCCTCTATCCAGATGGGGGAAGCACAGATCGGATACAGAACCAGCGGTAATATGATCATTTTTACTAATGCCAGACGATCAGTTTGCGATATTACCAATTTTTGCCAGGTTCTAGTTTTCCCCTTTACTTTATCTATTACCGGGGAAAGATTTAACTCATAAAATCTACCTATAGGGACACCTATCCTTATCCCCATATAGTCCAGGGAATCATCCATAGACAATATCCGAACCCGGGAGCCTCCGTCGGGGTCATTTCGATTTAGCGGGCGGAGTGAGGACTTAGCCCAGTTGATTAAATAACCGGACAGTTGACTAAACTCCTCTATCACCTGCATAACGTAGGGGACAGCCTTCCAACCCTGATCCAAAAAGAGAATAACATCGTCTGCATAGAGCCTGATTTTGTCACTCTCTCCCGCTACCCCGAACCACAAAATCTGACCGTCCAGACGAATCCTACAAGCCAGCGGCTCCATAAATAGTGCGAATAATAAGGGAGAAAGGGGGCATCCCTGTCTCATGCGACGTTGAAGCTCAATAATGGAGGAATTAACCCCATCAATATTAACTCGGGCGATTGGTTGGGTGTATAACAATTGAGTCATTGCAATGAAAGTAGACCCTACTCGAAAATGTGCCATAGTCCGCCACAGGAAGGACCACTCTACCCTGTCGAACGCTTTGGCAGCGTCCAGAGACAGGATGGAGTGGTCCGGTCCCCCCCCTACCGACAGGTTCAAATACGTCCCATACAGATTCGCCTGAATCTGTCTCCCAGGTATAAATCCTGTTTGATTAGGATGAACCAGGGCTGCAATCACCCGTTTCAGACGGTTTGCTAAAGACTTTGCAAAGATCTTATAGTCTGTATTGAGGAGTGATATGGGCCTGTAGGACCCAACCTCACTGCCGTCTTTATCTTTTTTTAAAATTAAAGAGGACCTTTCACTAGATTAAAAAATCTAAACTAACTATACAGACATGGAAAGCGGCGCCCAGGGATCCCCCTGCACTTACTATTATCCCTGGGCGCCGCTCCGTTCGCCCGGTATAGGCTCCGGTATCTTCATATGTTAGGCTCCACCCAGTGGAACCTGCCGGCGTCTCTTTCTCCCATGCTGTAGCGCTGGCCAATCGCAGCGCTCAGCTCATAGCCTGAGAGGTTTTTTTTTCTTTCAGGATATGAGCTGAGCGCTGCGATTGGCCAGCGCTACAGCATGGGAGAAAGAGACGCCGGCAGGTTCCACTGGGTGGAGCCTAACATATGAAGATACCGGAGCCTATACCGGGCGAACGGAGCGGCGCCCAGGGATAATAGTAAGTGCAGGGGGATCCCTGGGTGCCGCTCTCCATGTCTGTATAGTTAGTTTAGATTTTTTAATCTAGTGAAAGGTCCTCTTTAAGATGATAATTGCCTCCCTAAAAGATGGAGGGAGAGAACCATATCTGTAAGATTCACTTAACACCTGCAACAAAATAGGGAGGAGTACTTTAGCGTGATATCTATAAAGTTCAAATGGCAAACCATCCGCCCCAGGGGATGAGTTATATTTAACCGACCAAAGAACATCTTCCAATTCTGCCTGTTGTAAAGGGTGATCAAGCATTCCAGTTTCCTCAGGTGAAAGAAAGGGCATTTCTAATTGGTCCAAATAGTCATCAATTTTAGAGGAACTACATACCGTTTCGGATCTATATATAGTAGAGTAATAGTTGACAAATTCCTGTCTGATCAGATCCGGATCCATCGCTATCTGGCCCAGAGTATTTCTGATATACCTAATTTTGGTCCCACCCCTTTGATTGGCGACCAATGCGGCTAACAATTTACCTGTTTTCCCCTCCTCCCTGAAACATCTTTGTCCTTGAAAAAAAAGTTTGTGTTGTGCCTTATTTACCATAAAAGACCTGTATTGTAGGTTAGCTTCTTTCAATTGTATACGAAGTGAATTGTACCGTATTTAGTCAACGCACCCTGCAACCTCCTAACTGTCTCCCTCATTGCATTTTCCTGATTATGGAATTCCGTTCGTTGTCTTTTTATTTTACTGCAATAGAGGCCCCTAATATAGGCCTTCAAAGCATCCCATACAAAATGGATATGGGTGGAGCCCTCATTACGATGCCAAAATTCAAGGATCTCCTCATTGATCAAATCCCGCTCACCAATAACCTCCAACCAATAGGGATTCAGTCTAAATGCTCTATTCGGATGCGTATTTAACCCCGCCCCCCTGAGCAGAAGCAGAACCGGAGGATGGTCAGAGATTCCGTGCAGTTCATATAGAGATATCCTATCCAGCACCGGATCCAAAACTGAATTAAAGTCACCTACCAGCAACATCGGGCACGGGGGTTTACTACAAATAAACGTAGACAACAGGGATAGAACAGTGGAGGGACATAGACGAAAGCTAAGATAGTCTCCTGTCCATTCCACTGACCGTGGAGAAAAACATATCGACCCGCCCTATCCACCCAAACATCTAACGGATGAAAATCAACCCCATGATGGATATACACACTCACACCCCTCAAATATGATGAGAAGCATGAGTGGTATTCCAATTTCGCCCATCGCCTCTTTAATTGGGGGAGCTTCTCAACCGTTGCATGCGTCTCGAATAAAGCCACTATTGCCGGGAGGTGCCGGGCCATAACATCAAACACCACTGTCCTTTTAATTCTATCCCCCAGCCCTCGCACATTCCAACACAAAACCCTACGCGTCATTATAAGCTATCACAGGACGAAACCTTCCACAGACCGGCAGGAGATGGGAAAGAGGTCCCCTAGGCCCAGCGACAGCAGCTAACCCCCCCACCCCTTCCCTAATACCCGCCCCCCACCCATAACCATTACCTAAACCCACCATTTGGCTCACAGAGAATATTATCCCCATCAACCTCTTCCACTATCGCCAACCCCACTCCCAGTCCAACCCCACTCCTCACTCCACCACCATATAGCCAACGTGAAATAGTTCAAACACCATCAAAATATAAATGAAAGATCCCAGCAGGGGCTATAGACCGGTCAAAACAAGCCACTGTGCGGCCTCTGTAGGTGTAGAAAAGAATTGCACAGAGTCGTTGCAAACAACCCTGAGTTTGGCCGGATACAACATCGCGTACTTTATATGTGCAGAGATGAACCTTTTTATTCACATCAAAAAAAGAGCGCCTTTTATTTTGTGTCATTCCCATCGAAGCCAATTTTAAGGATCTCTCTTTTGCGTCTAAGTACCCAATCCCGGTCCTTGGAGCAACCTAATCTGGCTAATAAAGCTCTGGGGGGAGCACCTGGAGGGGGCTTCCTCAAAGGGATTCTATGCTCTCGCTCTACACAGAAAGAGGAAAGATCGTAATCCGATCCCAATGTTGGCACCAGCCACTTTTGCACAAAGTCTGCTGGGTTATCTTGTTCCACCCCCTCCGGAAACCCCATCAGTCTTATATTATTCCTCCGAGATCTATCTTCCAAATCAATCAGTTTATTTTTCAACCCAAGACATTCTTGCTCCACACCCTCAAGGCGTTTTTTTGGTTAAACCCAACTCCTTATTCACACCAGCTGTCTCCAGCTCCAAATCTTTCATTTTTACTCTTAATTTTGTAATTTCATCCCTAATTATAGTGATGTCCCCCTGTAGAGCCGCCATTGTGATTGTTAATTGCGATACAGTGCTATTAGTCTTATTCACTGCCCCCAAAATTTCAGCTAATTTATTATTAACACACTCCAGTCCATCCCTATCAACCTCCTTAGGATCCGCGGAAACCAACTTTGCAGTGGCTGGCTTATTTCTGGCCGCCTCAAGGTGGCCTCCTGTTTTTTGGGACCCCCCCCCCCCCTAGTTTTGGGCGTAGGTGACCGCAAAAATGTATCTAAGCGTGCTTGGGGACTAGTCCCAAGGCCTCCTTTCGGGGGGCTTAACCCCCCCCTGATTTCCGAAACTTGGGGGCATAGTAACCAAGTGTATTACCGCGCTATATCAAAAGACGAGACCAGAATTTACATTTGCTGATGCACAACCTAGGGAAAAGATGGAAATTCAATTCATGCGAAATAAGTCAAAAGCATACAACTGTAACCATCTTTTCAAAACATAATAAACAACCACATATTACAAAGAAATAGAGGTTAAACTGGGTAAAGACATAAGTGTTGTTATAGCAAAAATATGAACACGCCATTCAATCCAGATTATTCTAAGTTAGTATCTGTTAGAGCGTATAATAAGATTTAGGGTTAAATAGTAGTGGTCATGCATCCCACACTAAAGCAGGGCGACCCCTGCAGATCTCACCAATCTTCAGCCCTTTTCTCTCAGTTTTCAAGGAAGGGACAGCATAAAAACTGCCAAACGGGCCTGAAAAGTTCCAATAATATGCATCAGTACAGTTCAATGCAGTGCAGAAAAAAACTGGCAAAAACACTTAGACATGAAGGTCTCTCCCTCTCTCACAAGGAGCCACTCTTCATCCCCATCGGAGGTGGTGCAGAGATCAGGACGGCCTATTAATTGCACAACTGGAGCAAAACCGGGGGCAAGTACGAGGCCGTAACCGGGCTTGGGGCACTCTTACTCTCACCAAGTGCGCCCTTCAGCTCTTCCGCACACACCCTCACCCCACACCAGTGCTAAAAGGGACTAAGCGAGTTTGCCTAATATCTATGTCCTTGAACCGCCACAGATTAACACCGCCCTGAGAGCAAAAAGGCACTGCGTCTGAATCCGGCAATATAAGCCCCCATCCAGACCACCACGAAGGCTCCGTTCACACTGGCACACAGGCCTTGTGACCAGTCCCACATGCCTCCAAAAAAGAGCTCTTGTAATGCGGTAACTCCAAAAGCCCTGATGTTACTTATCCACCTCATTGGGCTACTATCCACAGTAAAGGCTAAACGCATAAAACGCTGAAAAACGTCACCAAATCGAGGGCACAGCCCAAGCTTCACCCAGACATCCGAACATCCAGCCATCCATCTGAAGACTCACTGGCGGTAGAACTGCCAACAGCAGAAGGTCATCTGGTGACCCGGGCGTCGGTATCGGCATCAGCGAGCTGCGGCAGGAGCAAAGAGGCAGTGAATAGAGCCGCACTAACATCAACTTCCCATCCGGCATCCCACAAGGACGAACGATGGAGCTATGGAGGCAGCGGTACGGCGGTGGGGCGATGGAGCGTCCAGCAAGGAGCGAGGAGAGGGGGAGGAGGCGCAGCCCGTCCTACATCATGCCGCTACGCACGTCCCTGATAGACATTGCTATTCCCTTGCTATTTAATATAGACTGTTCGTACTAATGTTTATGCACTACTGTTCTAGTGCCCGTTATTGCAACGGGCTTAATGTCTAGTTCTTAATAATGCCGCTTCCTACATGACAGTTCTCCACAGTGGGATGTAACCAACAGCAACTAAAAATCAAAACTGATTTGCCACAGGGTGCAATGGTAGGCTAATAACTTTTGAAAAAGGTACTTTTGATAAATGGTGGTGTTTGAAGAGTGTTGGGCATGATACATTTATATAAGTGGCACAACCTATTTAATTCTGTAGTAGAAAACTTTAGGAAGAAAATGGAACATGGATACAACTTATGGTTTAGTGCAGGCATCCTCAAACTGCGGCCCTCCAGCTGTTGTAAAACTACAACTCCCACAATGCCCTGCTGTAGGCTGATACCTGTAGGCTGTTCGGGCATGCTGGGAGTTGTAGTTTTTCAACAGCTGGAGGGCCGCAGTTTGAGGATGCCTGGTTTAGTGTATGTTCTTGTAAAAGTGTGGCCCCTGCTCCCAAATCATAGTTAACTACCTCACCAATAATTTGCATAATTCAACATTTGGATTTCTCAAGTACGAAAAGAGAATAAGGTGGGATCCACTACAGAACCAAATTATTTAATAAATAAATCTCCTATAGTATTTGGCATATCCTACACAGCATTGAGATGCCTAGTAGAAAGTGCTCAATCCTGGCCTGGACCTTAACTGGATCCATGATGAATCCTTAACAGTAGGGATGCTCAACATGCAGCCCTCCAACTGTTGTAAAACTACAACTCCCATCATGCCCTGCTGTAGGCTGATAGCTATAGACTGTCCGGGCATGCTAGGAGTTGTAGTTTTTCAACAGCTGGAGGACCGCAGGTTGGGCATCCCTGCTTTACAGCAAAGTGTGTATCACAAAAAGAAGACCTTAAATTCACATTTCTCCATTTTAGTAGCAAGGTCACTTTCAATGTAGAAATGAGTTTAATTACATTAACACAATGGGCCAGATTTACTAATCAAAAGGGGGCATAAGCTTAGACAACTTATAATCAACACATAAAAAAAAAATACAAATATGAAAATAAAATAAAGTAAAACAAAGTCTCAAACCGCAATTCCTTCTGGAGCGCAGCAGGTCTATGGTAAGGTAGGTTAGCGTTCACACTTAGTCCTAAATATTATGCAAAAGACCGCGCAGCTCCTAAATCCACAATGGAAGTATCAGTATTTAAAGGCACACAGACCGCCTATTTTCGATGCAATTGATCACTGGATAAACAACAGGACTTCCTTTACAGTCGAACTTCTTGTCTCCTAAATATTAGCAAGACAACCCATCATAGTGAAGTACTGCAAGGGTTCTTATGATCACGCTTTTTTTTTTATTGTACTTACAAAATTTAAAACAAATGAATGCATATAAAATCAAACTATGCATCTTTGTCTCCACCTGCCTGACCCGGGTTTCGCTCATTGCTTCGTCAGGGACAGCTCCATACTAAACGAACACCCTCCCTTTTATGAAGGTATGCGCGTTGTCACTAATACCTCCTAAGAGAAGCCTTTTTCAATTAGAATGAGTCGATTAAAAACGCACACAAAAAACAAATTACTTTTTCATACGTATTCTCTCATTTACACCATACAAATCACAGCATAGACCAAAACCTACTTCAAACCGACTAATGTGAATGGGTGTATTAAAACCTCCAGTTGTCACCATAAGCCTTGGTTAAAAAATATTTTAAAAGGCCAGTTAAAAAGAGTCCACCAGAATTGTACGGATTGGCAAGATTATGAGGAACAAAGTACATTAATTGAGCAGAGGTTCCTAGAAAAGGGATATAAGAAAAGCTTTTTGCAAAAATGTAAAGAGGATGTGGTGAAAGAAGGGGAGAAAAATAAAAATAAAGAAGAAAAGAAGGGGGAAAACAAAATGAATTCTGCAAAGGAAAGGAAGGAGGAATTAAGATTAGTGTTTATTACGCAATATAGTAGTAGTGCAGGTGTGATAAAAACTGGTCTGTTTTGAAAAATTATCTGGTCTTCCCAGAAAAACCTACTATAGCCTTTAGAAAAGCCCCAAATATTAAAGACAAATTGGTGCATAGTTTTTACCTATTAATCAACAAAAAAAAGAAGAAACACCAACTCACATGGTGAGGTTTTTGTGCACCTTGCAAGAACCGTCCAAAGGGAAATAGACAAAACAGAATTGAGGAGATAGTGTCTAGAAGTAAAGGAATTTGTGTTAAAGGGCTTCTGTCACCCCCCCTAAAGTCATTATTTTTTTTTGGGCTCCTTAAAATCCTTATGCTGCGATTTATCAATATATAGGGCTCATACTCATTTTCGTTCAGTAGTTTCTTCCAAAAATTGACTTTTATAATATGTAAATTACCTCTCTACTGGCAAGTAGGGCGGCTACTTGCTGGTAGCAGCCGCATCCTCCTTTCATAATGACGCCCCCTCCTCATGTTGATTGACAGGGCCAGGGAGCGCTCTAGTCCTCTGGCTGGCCCGGTCTGCGTTTTAAATCTCGCGCCTTCGCCGTATCGGTCTTCAGTCGGCACAGGCGCACTGATAGGAGGACGCTCGCTCGGCTGCTCTTTCCTCAGTGCGCCTGCGCCGGGTGTAGATGTGACATCATCGGCGCAGGCGCATTGAGGAAGGAGCGGCCGAGCGAGCGTCCTCCTCTCAGTGCGCCTGCGTCGACTGAAGACCGGTACGGCGCAGGCTCGAGATTTTGAACGCAGACAGGGTCAGCCAGAGGACGAGCGCGTTCTCTGGCCCTGTCAATCAACATGAGGAGGGGCGTCATTATGAAAGGAGGATGCGGCTGCTACCAGCAATTAGCCGCCCTACTTGCTGGTAGAGAGGTAATTTACATATTATAAAAGTCAATTTTTTAAAAGAAACTACTGAACGAAAATGACTAAGAGCCCTATATATTGATAAATCGCAGCATAAGGATTTTAAGGAGCCAAAAAAAAAAAATATGACTTTAGGGGGGTGACAGAAGCCCTTTAACCACCTCCGGACCGCTGTACGCACAGACGCGTCCTGGAGGTGGTTGTTTCATTCCGAGTGGACGCGCCGGCGCGTCCTCTCGCGAGATTTCGGTCACAGCCGGCCCGCGCATGCTTATCGCGGGCCGGCAAAAGTTCGAGGAGAATTGCATCAGCAACCTGCCAGCCAATGATCGTCGCTGGCAGGTTGCTGATTTTTAAAAAATCGAATCACAAGCCATATAACAGATCATATTAGTAAATATGATCTGTTATATGGCTTCTCTGCTCCTGTGCTGGTCCTTTTCGTCGGTTGGATCCAGCACAGGAGCAGACTGAACTGTGAGTAGCACCAACACTACACCTTAGCCCCAGATCACCCCCCCTGCACCCCAATTAACCCTTTGATCACCCCTTTGATCGCCCCTGTCAATCACTAGTGAAAGACAAAAAGTGAGCAGTGTAAACTGTCACTTTTTTTTTTTCACTAGTATTGGCTGTTAGGTTTTAGGGAAAGTTTAGGCCCCTTGGTTAGGTAGTTAGCGTCAGTTAGCGCCCACCCCACCGCACCGCAGTCACTTTTATTCGCTGATTAGCGTATCGCTAATCAGCATTTGTACTTTTATAGTATCTGTAAGTGATCAAAACTGATCACAGTCAGATCTACAGGGAGTGCAGAATTATTAGGCAAGTTGTATTTTTGAGGATTAATTTTATTATTGAACAACAACCATGTTCTCAATGAACCCAAAAAACTCATTAATATCAAAGCTGAATATTTTTGGAAGTAGTTTTTAGTTTGTTTTTAGTTTTAGCTATTTTAGGGGGATATCTGTGTGTGCAGGTGACTATTACTGTGCATAATTATTAGGCAACTTAACAAAAAACAAATATATACCCATTTCAATTATTTATTTTTACCAGTGAAACCAATATAACATCTCAACATTCACAAATATACATTTCTGACATTCAAAAACAAAACAAAAACAAATCAGTGACCAATATAGCCACCTTTCTTTGCAAGGACACTCAAAAGCCTGCCATCCATGGATTCTGTCAGTGTTTTGATATGTTCACCATCAACATTGCGTGCAGCAGCAACCACAGCCTCCCAGACACTGTTCAGAGAGGTGTACTGTTTTCCCTCCTTGTAAATCTCACATTTGATGATGGACCACAGGTTCTCAATGGGGTTCAGATCAGGTGAACAAGGAGGCCATGTCATTAGATTTTCTTCTTTTATACCCTTTCTTGCCAGCCACGCTGTGGAGTACTTGGACGCGTGTGATGGAGCATTGTCCTGCATGAAAATCATGTTTTTCTTGAAGGATGCAGACTTCTTCCTGTACCACTGCTTGAAGAAGGTGTCTTCCAGAAACTGGCAGTAGGACTGGGAGTTGAGCTTGACTCCATCCTCAACCCGAAAAGGCCCCACAAGCTCATCTTTGATGATACCAGCCCAAACCAGTACTCCACCTCCACCTTGCTGGCGTCAGACTGGAGCTCTCTGCCCTTTACCAATCCAGCCACGGGCCCATCCATCTGGCCCATCAAGACTCACTCTCATTTCATCAGTCCATAAAACCTTAGAAAAATCAGTCTTGAGATATTTCTTGGCCCAGTCTTGACGTTTCAGCTTGTGTGTCTTGTTCAGTGGTGGTCGTCTTTCAGCCTTTCTTACCTTGGCCATGTCTCTGAGTATTGCACACCTTGTGCTTTTGGGCACTCCAGTGATGTTGCAGCTCTGAAATATGGCCAAACTGGTGGCAAGTGGCATCTTGGCAGCTGCACGCTTGACTTTTCTCAGTTCATGGGCAGTTATTTTGCGCCTTGGTTTTTCCACACGCTTCTTGCGACCCTGTTGACTATTTTGAATGAAACGCTTGATTGTTCGATGATCACGCTTCAGAAGCTTTGCAATTTTAAGAGGGCTGCATCCCTCTGCAAGATATCTCACTATTTTTGACTTTTCTGATCCTGTCAAGTCCTTCTTTCGACCCATTTTGCCAAAGGAAAGGAAGTTGCCTAATAATTATGCACACCTAATATAGGGTGTTGATGTCATTAGACCACACCCCTTCTCATTACAGAGATGCACATCACCTAATATGCTTAATTGGTAGTAGGCTTTCGAGCCTATACAGCTTGGAGTAAGACAACATGCATAAAGAGGATGATGTGGTCAAAATACTCATTTGCCTAATAATTCTGCACGTAGTGTATAATAGTATTAGTGTCACCTTAGCTCGCCCTCCACCCAAAACGCAGTGTTCACCCACGCCCGCCCCACCGCAGTGACAAAAAATTATTATTTTTTGATCACTGCACATTCACTTTACACGCACTGCGGCGATAAAAAAATCAGTTTTGATATTTTTTATCAACCGCAGCGGCCTCCGGTACTTCGCTAGCCTCCCCTTTGTAAGACAGGTTTGCTTTTTTTCTTGGGTAGTCTCAGGGAATACCCCTAAATTTAGTAGTCCAAAATTTCAAACAGGGGGTATTCTTCTGAAGAGGCCTACAGGATTCTGACCCAGTCGGATGAGGAATGGGAACCCTCATCTGACGAATCTAGCGGGTCAGAATATGAACCTGTAGAAAGCAGTGGCTCTCTGACCCAAAGTTCGGACGAGGAGGTTGAGGTCCCTGGCAGCACCAGGCGTACCCGGCCCCGTGTCGCTAGACCACAGGTTACGCAGGATCCGCTTTAAGAGCAGCAGAGTGGGGCTGTCGCTGCCGGATCAAGTGGTGAGGCATACACCAGCAGCGCAGCCCTTCCTGGACCTAGTACCAGCACTGCCGTACAACCTGGTGAAGTAGCGAGCACCAGAAGGGCAGTTGAAGCTGGTACGGTGGCACGTGCAGTAGTTACCCCGTCGCAGCCACCGCGCAGACAGGCCCGTAGAGCCCCTAGAATCCCTGAGGTGCTGGCAAACCCTGATTGGCAGTCACCAACTTCAGCCGCACCTGTAGTTCCCCCTTTCACCGCCCAGTCTGGAGTTCGGGTTGAGACGGCTCAAATCGGTTCGGCCCTGGGATTTTTTGAGCTGTTCTTGACTGCGGAGCTCTTGGACTTAGTTGTGGCAGAGACAAACCGGTATGCCACACAATTTATAACCGCAAACCCGGGAAGCTATTATGCCCAGCCTTTCCGGTGGAAACCAGTCCAAGTTTCCGAACTTAAAATTTTTCTGGGCCTTCTCCTCAACATGGGCCTGACAAAAAAGCATGAATTGCGGTCATATTGGTCCACGAACCCGATTCATCACATGCCCATGTTCTCTGCTGCTATGTCCAGGACACGATTTGAGGCCATCCTGCGTTTTCTGCATTTTAGCGACAACACCACCTCCCGTCCCAGAGGCCACCCAGCTTTTGACCGGCTCCACAAAATTCGGCCCCTCATAGACCATTTCAACCAGAAATTTGCAGATTTGTATACCCCTGAGCAAAACATCTGCGTAGACGAGTCCCTAATACATTTTAACGGGCGCCTTGGCTTCAAACAATACATCCCAAGCAAGCGTGCCCGGTATGGGGTCAAATTGTATAAGCTCTGTGAAAGGGCCACAGGCTATACCCACAAATTTCGGATCTATGAGGGAAAAGATCAGACCCTGGAGCCGGTCGGTTGCCCTGACTACCTGGGGAGGAGTGGGAAGACAGTCTGGGACTTGGTGTCACCCTTATTCGGCAAGGGGTACCATCTTTATGTGGACAATTTTTACACAAGTATGGCCCTCTTTAGGCATTTGTTTCTAGAACGGATTTGCGCCTGTGGCACCGCGCGAACTAGTCGCGTGGGCTTCCCCCAACGGCTTGTAACCACCCGTCTTGCAAGGGGGGAGAGGGCTGCCTTGTGTAACGAAGAACTGCTCGCGGTGAAATGGAGAGACAAGCGTGACGTTTACATGCTCTCCTCCATTCACGCAGACACGACAATCCAAATTGAAAGGGCAACCCGTGTCATTGAAAAGCCCCTCTCAGTCCACGACTTTAATGCGCTCATGGGAGGGGTGGACTTCAATGACCAGATGTTGGCTCCCTATTTAGTTTCCCGCAGAACCAGACGCTGGTATAAGAAGGTGTCTGTATATTTAATTCAATTGGCGCTGTATAATAGTTTTGTTCTCTACAGTAAGGCTGGGAGAACAGGATCCTTCCTCAAATTCCAGGAAGAGATCATCGAGAACCTCCTTTACCCAGGAGGTTCCGTGGCCCCATCCACCAGTGTAGTTAGCCGTCTACACGAGCGACATTTCCCCAGTGTCGTTGCTGGTACCTCAACCCAACCGCCACCCCGAAAAAAATGTCGTGTCTGTAGCAGGAGTGGAATAAGGCGTGACACCCGCTATTTCTGTCCTGACTGCCCTGACCACCCTGCCCTATGCTTAGGAGAGTGTTTCCGGAAGTACCACACACAGGTACACCTAGCATAGGGATTGCATCTCACAGGACAGGCACACAGGGCTATTAGGGCCCTTTTACTCACAGCTGCTGCAAACCTCTCCTTTCACCTGGGATAAAGTGCATAACGTACTTTTCCACATCTTTGGGCGATTTGCGCTTTGCACATTGTCCCATGGGGGGAAGGAGAGGTTTGTTCTATAAAGGTAAAAAAAACTAAACAAAAAAAAAATTACCGGTAAGTAAAAAAGTTAAAAAAAAGTTAATATGTTCCGTTCTAAAGTTAATAAAGTTATTGCTTTGCGGCCTGGTTTTTTCTTTTTTGTTTTGTTTTTTTTACCTTCCAGGTGGACCAACCGATCGACTAGCTGCAGCACTGATGTGCATTCGGACAGAAGCATTGCGCTGCTGTCAGATTACACGCAAGTCGGTGTATGCGGCGCTGCAAGACGAGATTTCTCCTCTGCAGTAAAAGATACGTTTGCCGAGGCATATGAGCTGAGGAGGTGGCGGTGTTCATATACTTTGGCAAACACTTTGTATATATAAAAAAAAAAATCCCAGCAATGATTTATTCATCCACATCGATTTATGTGAATGGAGAAATCGGGTTTGCCAGGGCATACGAGCTAAGTGGGTATGGATGTTGGGCGGAGCTCCTATGTCCTGGCAGACGCCTTTCCCCTCCTTTTTCTTTTTTTGGCAGAGATTTTTTCATCCACATTGATCGATGCGAATGAAGAAATCTGTGCCGTTCATTTTTTTCTTTCAGCCCAGAGGCTGAACGGAAAAAAAAAATCTCATTACCTGATTGCTCAATATAAGGAGAATAGCAGAAACTCCTAATGCTGGGCATACATGTAATGATTGCGGAGACCCTCAAATGCCAGGGCAGTACAAACACCCCACAAATAACACCATTTTGGAAAGAAGACACCCCAAGGTATTCGCTGAGGGGCATAGTGAGTTCATGGAGGTTTTTATTTTTTGTCACAAGTTAGTGGAATATGAGACTTTGTATGAAAAAAAAAAAAAAAATCATCATTTTCCACTAACTTGTGACAAAAAATAAAAAATTCTAGGAACTTGCCATGCCCCTCACGGAATACCTTGGGGTGTCTTCTTTCCAAATTGGGGTCACATGTGGGGTATTTATACTGCCCTGGCATTTTAGGGGCCCCACAGCGTGAGAAGAAGTCTGGTATCCAAATGTCTAAAAATGCCCTCCTAAAAGGAATTTGGGCACCTTTGCCCACCTAGGCTGCAAAAAAGTGTCACACATGTGGTATCTCCGTATTCAGGAGAAGTTGGGGAATGTGTTTTGGGGTGTCATTTTACATATACCCATGCTGGGTGAGATAAATATCTTGGTCAAATGCCAACTTTGTATAAAAAAATGGGAAAAGTTGTCTTTTGCCAAGATATTTCTCTCACCCAGCATAGGTATATGTAAAATGACACCACAAAACACATTCCCCAACTTCTCCTGAATACGGCGATACCACATGTGTGACACTTTTTTGCAGCCTAGGTGGGCAAAGGGGCCCACATTCCAAAGAGCACCTTTCGGATTTCACAGGTCATTTACCTACTTACCACACATTAGGGCCCCTGGAAAATGCCAGGGCAGTATAACTACCCCACAAGTGACCCCATTTTGGAAAGAAGAGACCCCAAGGTATTCGCTGATGGGCATAGTGAGTTCATGGAAGTTTTTATTTTTTGTCACAAGTTAGTGGAATATGAGACTTTGTATGAAAAAAAAAAAAAAAAATCATCATTTTCCACTAACTTGTGACAAAAAATAAAAAATTCTAGGAACTCGCCATGCCCCTCACGGAATACCTTGGGGTGTCTTCTTTCCAAAATGGGGTCACTTGTGGGGTAGTTATACTGCCCTGGCATTCTAGGGGCCCAAATGTGTGGTATGGAGTTTGAAATCAAATTCTGTAAAAAATGACCTGTGAAATCCGAAAGGTGCTCTTTGGAATATGGGCCCCTTTGCCCACCTAGGCTGCAAAAAACTGTCACACATCTGGTATCTCCGTACTCAGGAGAAGTTGAGGAATGTGTTTTGGGGTGTCATTTTACATATACCCATGCTGGGTGAGAGAAATATCTTGGCAAAAGACAACTTTTCCATTTTTTTATACAAAGTTGGCATTTGACCAAGATATTTATCTCACCCAGCATGGGTATATGTAAAAAGACACCCCAAAACACATTCCTCAACTTCTCCTGAATACAGAGATACCAGATGTGTGACACTTTTTTGCAGCCTAGGTGGGCAAAGGGGCCCATATTCCAAAGAGCACCTTTCGGTTTTTACAGGTCATTTTTTACAGAATTTGATTTCAAACTCCTTACCACACATTTGGGCCCCTAGAATGCCAGGGCAGTATAACACCCCACAAGTGACCCCATTTTGGAAAGAAGAGACCCCAAGGTATTCGCTGATGGGCATAGTGAGTTCATGGAAGTTTTTATTTTTTGTCACAAGTTAGTGGAATATGAGACTTTGTATGAAAAAAAAAATAAAAAAAAAAATCATCATTTTCCACTAACTTGTGACAAAAAATAAAAAATTCTAGGAACTTGCCATGCCCCTCACGGAATACCTTGGGGTGTCTTCTTTCCAAAATGGGGTCACTTGTGGGGTAGTTATACTGCCCTGGCATTTTAGGGGCCCAAATGTGTGGTAAGGAGTTTGAAATCAAATTCTGTAAAAAATGACCTGTGAAATCCAAAAGGTGGTCTTTGGAATATGGGCCCCTTTGCCCACCTAGGCTGCAAAAAAGTGTCACACATCTGGTATCTCCGTACTCAGGAGAAGTTGAGGAATGTGTTTTGAGGTGTCATTTTACATATACCCATGCTGGGTGAGAGAACTATCTTGGCAAAAGACAACTTTTCCCATTTTTTTATACAAAGTTGGCATTTGACCAAGATATTTATCTCACCCAGCATGGGTATATGTAAAAAGACACCCCAAAACACATTCCTCAACTTCTCCTGAATACAGAGATACCAGATGTGTGACACTTTTTTGCAGCCTAGGTGGGCAAAGGGGCCCATATTCCAAAGAGCACCTTTCGGATTTCACTGGTCATTTTTTACAGAATTTGATTTCAAACTCCTTACCACACATTTGGGCCCCTAGAATGCCAGGACAGTATAACTACCCCACAAGTGACCCCATTTTGGAAAGAAGAGACCCCAAGGTATTTCGTGATGGGCATAGTGAGTTCATAGAACTTTTTATTTTTTGTCACAAGTTAGTGGAATATGAGACTTTGTAAGAAAAAATAAAATAAAAAAATCATCATTTTCCGCTAACTTGTGACAAAAAATAAAAAGTTCTATGAACTCACTATGCCCATCAGCGAATACCTTAGGGTGTGTACTTTCCGAAATGGGGTCATTTGTGGGGTGTTTGTACTGTCTGGGCATTGTAGAACCTCAGGAAACATGACAGGTGCTCAGAAAGTCAGAGCTGCTTCAAAAAGCGGAAATTCACATTTTAGTACCATAGTTTGTAAACGCTATAACTTTTACCCAAACCATTTTTTTTTTACCCAAACATTTTTTTTTTATCAAAGACATGTAGAACAATAAATTTAGAGCAAAATTTATATATGGATGTCGTTTTTTTTTGCAAAAGTTTACAACTGAAAGTGAAAAATGTCATTTTTTTGCAAAAAAATCGTTAAATTTCGATTAATAACAAAAAAAGTAAAAATGTCAGCAGCAATGAAATACCACCAAATGAAAGCTCTATTAGTTAGAAGAAAAGGAGGTAAAATTCATTTGGGTGGTAAGTTGCATGACCGAGCAATAAACGGTGAAAGTAGTGTAGGTCAGAAGTGTAAAAGTGGCCTGGTCTTTCAGGGTGTTTAAGCACTGGGGGCTGAGGTGGTTAAAGTAGTAGGTAAAGTGTAATGCGAATGTATGGGGGTGATCTACATGCTGGAGTTCCCTTGCGGCATCCTGTACATAGGGAGGACCCTGAGAAAACTCAAGTGGAGACGCATAGTGTGTCAGCTCACTATAAAAAAGTACATAATAAAAATCCAGAAGGTTTAAAATTTGTGGGTTTGGAGAAAGTATTGACAAAGTGGAGAGGGGAGGATTCTATTGCAGAAATTAATAAGAAGGAGGTGGAATGGATCTATCGACTGGGCACTCTGCAATCCACCGGATTTAATGTTGAGTTTGACATCAAGACTTGTATTAAATGAAAAATGGAGGAATGTAGAACTTGGGATCTAACCTGTGATAGAGATTAATGTCTGTGGGGATTTATCATGTGATTAGAATAGAAGGATCGGAGGTATCAATGGGATTTAAGCACTATGCAACTGCTTAAAAGGAGCTGAGAGGAGAGTTGAAATAATAGAGAAAGTAGGCTATTTAATTGCTGGATCTAAAAAAATAATAACGTGTTTTTGATTGAATATGGCTATGTGGACAAGATAAGCTCATGAGATGATTATGCTGTGATTTGTATGATTGAAATGAGAGAATATGTATGAAATAGTCTTTTTTTTATATATTTTTGTGTTTTTAATCTACTCATTCTAATTGAAAAAGGCTTCTCTTAGGAGGTATTAGTGACAACGCCCATACCATCATAAAAGGGCTGCCCCTGACGAAGCAAGGAGCGAAACCCGGGTCGGGCAGGTGGAGAAAAAGATGCATGTATGGTGCTCTCCCCAAAGAAAAAAGGTACCCCCTGAATTCCTGACTTAGGCCTCTGACCCAGTTAAACCAGTACTCTCTGCTCTGCACTGATGAGAGGAAATCACCTTGAAACAGCTGTCTGCAGATGAGGTGCTGGCTCATTTAATATCCGAGTCATGTCTCAAGGGTCAAACATTGACTTTATAGGATAGCTGCCTTACATCTGGTAACATTAGAGGTACAGCTTGCTAAGAACTCATTTGCATCCCATTCTTCCTGTTGGCTTGATTAATTGTTCCATCATATTATACACTGCTTGTATCCAAGGGTTATGACCACTCCTGCAATCCAGCATCGGTGACCATGCGTGCACACTATATAAAAATTTCCGACTTCTCTGGTGGCTCGGACCATGGGAGCACACATAGGCATGCATGCACAGCAGCTCCCATCCGGCCATCTCGTATCTGCTTTGCAATGGTGGCCATAATCCCTTGAAACAAACAGTATATGTGATGAAAAAATGAATTAAGCCAACAAGGGAGGCAATATGAACAATCACGATACATTAGTAAGTGGCTTGTATAAATGACATTTTCTGAATTGAGACAACCCCTTTAAGACAGGAGTGTGAAATATTGCAGATCTTTAAAATAAAGGATAGCCAAAATACAACCGAGACTGTTAGTACTTGGAAAGACAACTGCTATAGGTGAAGTCCAATTCTGCATTCTTGTGAACAATCAGCATCGTTACATGGGGCTTGAAGAGTTCATGGCTATATTTACTAAGAAATACATGTTCCAACCACAAGGTTTTTATCTTTCTTTACCAAGAAAATTCCAGATGATAGCTTCTTGAGTCTGTAAAAAAAACACTAAAGGATTTGTCTCTCAGCTTTTCCTAGGCCAGTGACTACACAGTTATTGGTCACGTGTAGAGATGAGCAAATCAAAGTTGACGAAGTGGAATTTGATCCGAATTTCAGGAAAAATTTGATTCGCACTAAATCCGAATTTCCTAACGCTTCGTGGTAACGAATTGCATTTTTTTCTAAAATGTCTGCTGCACGTGTGAGGACAAGGAGCAAGGAACTCTGGGAAGGCGGGATCACCCATAATGCCATGCATGCAGCCAATCAGCAGCCAGCCAGCCCTGTGATGTCACAGCCCTATAAATAGCCTCAGCCATCTTGGATTCTGCCATTTTCCAGTGTACTTAGTGCAGGGAGAGACATTGGCATGCACTAGGGACAGTGCTAGAAAAAACGTAATTGGGCTAAAAATTGATTTACAAGTTCAGTGAAAGATTATTCAAGGTGTAGGGAAAGGATAGGGAAGAATCATTCCACAGCATTTATGTAGAACAGGGTTCAGTAGGGGAGGTTACAGCCTGGGTAATAGGAACAATCCTATTACACCTTGCTGCACTGACTGGGGATCCAAATTGCCACTATACAGCTCTGTATTTCCAGCAAACCTTTCTTGTTATTGGGGTGCAAGTGCTGTTTGATACTGCCATTAATAGGGTTTATTACAAGGAAATATTTCTATGTCTTATTTGCCCTTGTGCGGTTCAGTTAAATGTTCTAAAGCATTTTTTGGCTTGTATTTGTCTCGGCTGTGTCTCCGGTGTAGTTTGCCGTGACACGTCTGCCGTGCATGCAGTTGCCTGGGGAAACATGTTGTTTCTCTATGTGTGTGCACTGTTCCTGTTTCCTGGCCTCTCCCCAGTCTGGTGGTTATGGGGTTATGGTGTGGATCTGGATGTGGTCTCATGCTTTACTTATCCTGTTGCTGTGAGATTGAGGTCAGTGGTATTCCTGCCTTGGTTGGTGCTGGAGCCTTGCTCTTTTCCTGGATATTCCATCTGTCCAGTGTGCGGGCCACCCATAAATATCTTCCCTATGTTTCTATGTATTCTACCCTACCTTCCCTAGTATATGTTTGGTGTGGGTTATGTTCAGGGTCTTTTGTTATGTCTAGTTTGGTGTTCCATGTCTGGTCTGTTTGGTGTTTGTAGTCCAGCATGGTTGCTAGACATTTCTCCTGTCTGTCTGTGCCTTTGGTGAGAGGGCCCTAGGGTTCCCCGGAGGGGGAACTACTAATCAGTGAGCAGCTCTGCCTGGTGCCTTCATGCATCCTGTCCACATGGGGGTCCAGGGAGTTACTGGTCTGCTGGTTCCTATGTTTGGTGTTTGTACTGTGTCCTGTTTGGTGTGTGGGCTCCAGTACATATGCATGCGTTCCAGTCGTGTGGCTGTGGCAGGTAAGTGTGTTGTTCTGTTTCTTACCTGCCAATCCAGTAGCTGTTCACGGTCTCCTCTTTTCCCTTTATCTAGGTCGGGTGAGACTCTTGTTCTTCTGTATCTTGGAGGAACAGGTTGTCTCATGCCCTTTCATTATCTGTAGGGCTGTTCAGGGATTCCAGGGTCTGAGGTTCCTGGGTTTGAGTCGTCCTACCATCTGAGTCCGCTCATATGGTGTGAGTAGTCAGGGCCAGAATTAGGGTGGCTGTAGGAGGTGCCCTGCTCCCTTATCCCGGTATCCAAGCCTAGTTTCAACTCCCACTTCCCAACGTTGTTCGGTGGGGAGTTTCCCCCCACTCCTCACCGTGCCAGTATTAGTGGGAAAAAAAGGGCTTATTAGCAGTTGTGTGGTAAAGTGCGAAAATGACAGCCCTTTTTGCCGTGTATTAGTGGCAAAAGTAAAATATATTTGCCGTTCAGTGGTGCAGTTATATATTCTTAAAGGGACACTGACAGGCCAAATCAGCATATATAGTTAGATATATGACATTACAGGTCTTATAGAGTCTTTTAAAAGCATATAAGTATCCCCCTGTCCACCTTATAAAGAGCGAAATATAAAGTTTTATAACCTGCTTGTCTGGTCAGCAATCTGCCCAAGAGGCGGCATTTCATGTGAAAATGCGCCCAGCTAGCCGCTCCCAACTGCCGTTCTTAAGCCCCGCCCAGCTCATCATTATTCACTTCGCTGGGTGGCGGCTAGAACTCTCCCCAGTCCCGATCCTGCGCATGGGCAATTCAATCCTCTGGGACGCACTATTAACCCCTTTGACGATGTGAGTGAGCAGCGCTCTGAAGCGCTGCTCTGAACAGTGCATGGCTGAGGCTGAGGCTGCAGCTGCCTCCAAGACGCAGGCAGGCTGTGTGTGTACGCATGCGCGATCTAACCACGGCGGGGCGCATGCGCAGAAGATTGGGCATGAACGATGCCCAGAGGATTGAATTGCCCATGCGCAGGATCGGGACTGGGGAGAGTTCTAGCCGCCGCCCAGCGAAGTGAATAATGATGAGCTGGGCGGGGCTTAAGAACGGCAGTTGGGAAGGCTGGCTGGGCGCATTTTCACATGAAACGCCGCCCCTTGGGCAGATTGCTGACCGGACAAGCAGGTTATAAAACTTTATATTTCGCTCTTTATAAGGTGGACAGGGGGGATACTTATATGCTTTTAAAAGACTCTATAAGACCTGTAATGTCATATATCTAACTATATATGCTGATTTGGCCTGTCAGTGTCCCTTTAAGCCTTCTGTGGCATGTATAAGTGGAAAAAAATAATGCCCTATTTGCCATTCAGTGGTGCAGCTATATGTTCTAAGGCCCTTTTTGGCATGTAATATTGGCATAAAAATTTATATATTTGCCGTTCAGCGGTGCAGTTATATGTTCTAAAGCCCTTTTTGTCGTGTATTAGTGGCAAAGGAAAAATAGATTTGCTGTTCAGCTGTGCAGTTATATGTTCTAAAGCCTTTTGTGGCATGTATAAGTGGAATTAAATAAGGGCCTATTTGCCGTTCAGCGGTGCAGTTATATGTTATAAAGCCCTTTTTGTCATGTAATAGTGGCAAAATAAAAATATATTTGCCGTTTAGCTCGTGCAGTTATATGTTCTAAAGCCCTTTTTGTCGTGTATTAGTGGTGAAAGAAAAATATATTTGCCGTTCAGCGGTGCAGTTATACATGCCACAAAAGACTTTAGAACATATAACTGCACCGCTGATCGGAAAATATATTTTTCTTTTTCCACTTATACACTCCACAAAAGGCTTTAGAACATATAACTGCACCGCTGAACAGCAAATAGGCCCTTTTTTGTCATGTAATAGTGGCAAAATAAAAATATATTTGCCGTTTAGCTCGTGCAGTTATATGTTCTAAAGCCCTTTTTGTCGTGTATTATTGGTGAAAGAAAAGTATATTTGCCGTTCAGCGGTGCAGTTATACACGGCACAAAAGACTTTAGAACATATAACTGCACCGCTGAACGGAAAATATATTTTTCTTTTTCCACTTACACACGCCACAAAAGACTTTAGAGCATATAAGTGGAAAAAAATAAGGGCCTATTTGCTGTTCAGCGGTGCAGTTATATGTTCTAAAGCCTTTTGTGGAGTTTATAAGTGGAAAAAGAAAAATATATTTGACGTTCAGCAGTGCAGTTATGTTATAAAACCCTTTTTGTTGTATATTAGTGGCAAAAGTAAAATATATTTGCCGTTCAGCTGTTCAGTTATATGTTCTAAAGCCCTTTCGTGGAGTGTATAAATGGAAAAAAGAAAAATATATTTGCCGTTCAGCGGTGCAGTTATATGTTCTAAAGCCATTTTTTGTGTGTTTTAGTGGGGAAAAAGGGCTTATTAGCCGTTGTGTGGTGAAGTGGGAAAATGACAGACTTTTTTGGGGTGTTTTAATTTCCTCTTTTTTTTATTTATTTGATCTAACAGTATGTCAGACAGAGAAGTGCCAGGCCCTGAACAGGGGAGTGGCAAAAGCCTAAATGTTTCTGGCGCAGGCACAGGTCGCAGCAGAGTAAGGCCGTGGCAGCAGGGGTCACTTCGAGAGACCTGAGCTCCCAGTGTCAGCTAACGGTCGTGTCTTAACCAGAAACCCAGCGGTTCTTGAATGGTTGACTTGATCTTTGACTTTGTCGCAAGTGACATCAGACACCCCTAGCCAAGAGTCGGTGGGTTCGTCAGACACAACCCTTAGTTGGCATGGCCCGGGAGCAGGCCCTGTGTCCTCACCTGTCCTCCAACTGCCTCTGTCCTTTTCTGTTCCCTCAGCCAGAGAAATATTGTATGCTGTGGGCTCAGCTCCACTATACAGTGAGGACGAGCTACTAGAAGACAGTCAGCAGCTACTGGCAAGCCAAGATGTGGAGGAGACATTCACCACTTCCTCCACTAGGCGGGCAAGTAGTGATGAGGAAAGTGGCGTGAAAGCTGGTGTTGCGAGCGGTCAGGCTCCTGACCTAGAGATGGTTCAGAAGGACATCAGTGACATGCAGACAGTACTCGATGATGATGATGATGTAGCTGATCGCACTTTGGAGCCGGGTTACGAAGGGGCTTCATCATCATCGGGAGAAGAGGGTGGCAGTGGCGGAGCCAGCAAGTCGCTAGCGTGGCCGGGAGTCAGCAGAGTAACAGCAGTGGGAGGTCGGTAGCCAAACGTGCCTGGGGTAGACCACCCACTTTGCAGGAGCCTACCTGCCCGGGAAGTAGCAGTGCACGGGTTCACGGACACAGCGGCAGTAGCAGTCACTCATTGCTTAGTGTTGGGGTAAAATCACATCCTCAGCGCTGTGGCAGTTTTTTGTTAAACCGCCGGAGGAGGTGAACATGGCCATATGTAGAATCTGTGGGCAGAAGGTGAAGCGTCGCCAGGGTGCCAATGTTGGCACCACGTCACCATATGCAGCGTCACCATAAAGTGGCCTGGGAGAACTGTGGGTCCAATGTGGTGGTCCAGCCTGCTGAAGCAACCGCTGCATCACCCAGTGGCACGCAGCCGATTTCAGGCAGTCAAGGCTCACCTCAGCCAAAGGGAGCTGTCTGTCCTTCCCATCATCTGCTGGTCCTGATGCTCCTGCTCCTCCTACTCCTTGTCAGTCATTTCATCAGCAATTGATCACTGAAGCAATTGCCAAGAGACCACAGTATGCATGCACTCATCCAACAGCGCAGAAGTTAAAAGTGCTCCTGTCCAAGTTGCAGGTGCTGCAGTCCCTCCCCTTCCAAGTGGTGGACTCTGCACCTCCCAAGCCGTCATTTCTTTGCCAAAAAGGCAATACTAGCTCTGCACAAATATGTAGAAAAGAAGGTGGGCCAGTCCTTGAGCCTGTCAGTGTCTGCCAAAGTGCACCGCAGCACCAACGTGTGTAGCTCCAACTACGATCAGGGACAGTACATGTCCTTTACAGGCCACTGGGTGAATGTCGTTCCTGCACAACCACACCAGTAACTTGGCCAGGTGAAGCCGCTTCCGCCTCCACGTTGCTTCGCCTTTGGTCCAACGACAATGTCCGCCTCTGCGTCCTTTATTCTCCACCATGTCCTCAGCTTCCACTGCAGGGACAATGCACAGTGCCCCTCCAGCATACCACATATGCAGTGAACGGCGGTGACACGCTGTTCTGCACCTCATTTGCCTGGGCGAACAGAGTCACATAGGGAAGAAACTGCTCCATGTCCTTCAGCAAGAAATCAAATCCTGGCTTTCTCCGTGACAACTCAACCAATCGGAACATTATGCCGGCACTGCGTCAAAGAGAGCCGAGCCATGTGCCCTGCATGGCACGTGTTCAATCTGGTTGTCAAGCGGTTCCAGAAGTCTTCCACCCATCTGCAAGACATCCTAAAAATGGCCAGGAAACTTTGCATGCACTTCAGCCACTCATACACCACAAAGCACACCCTTCTCGAGCTGCAGTGGCAGAACGGCATGCCCCAACATAGTCTGATGTGCGACGTTTCCACCAAGTTGGAATTCCATCCTCCATATGTTGGACCGACTGTACGAACAGAGAAAGGCCATAAACGATTTCCTGATGATCCAAGTGGACAGGAGTACTCCCCTGTGTAACTTCGATGTCAGCCAGTGGCAGCTCATGCGTGACACCTGCCGTTTGCTCAGGCCCTTTTAGGAGGCCATGTTATTTGTCAGTCGCCAGGACTACGGTATGAACAACGCCATTCCACTGCTTCATATCCTGGAACAGATGCTGGTGAATCTGGCTTGTCAGGGGACTGGAGACGTGGCGCCTAGATCTCATGGCCACATGAGCCCTGTGGGGGCTGAACTGGAGGAGGAGGACATGGGAGCACAAGCAATGTGAAGCGAAATGGGTGGCTTTGCTACACAGGTGACAGGAGAGAAGGAGCAGGAGCAGCCAGAGGAGCTCCAGGGCGATGAGGAAGATGAAACAGAGGACCCAGACACACTGTGGCAGTATGCAGTAGAGATAGAGCCAGGGAGTCCCTCCGAGTCACTTGCGCAAATGGCCCTCTGCATGCTCACTTGCTTTGGTAGTGACAGACAAATTATCATTATTCGGCAGACAGATGACTTCTGGCTCTCCACTTCGTTGGACCCTCGCTACCGGTCCAAAATAAGGGGCTTTTTTACACCTGCTGAGAGGGAGGACAAACTGAACTTCTACAGAGACATCCTATGTAGTCAGTTGGCCGCTGCCTATCTGCGCCATCGTCCATCCTCTCGCAGGTCTGACTGGGTGGGGGTCCTCTGCGTTCATGTTCCGCTTCCATGGATGCTGGGGAAGGGTGGGGTGGCAGGAGCAGTACCAGATCCATCAGCAGCCTGAGTCTAGAGTCACTGATGAGCAGCTTTCTTCACCCGCCTAGTGAAGAAACTACTCACCAGCAGCAGCATCTAGACCTGGAGCAGAACCTAAACCAGCAGGTGGTGGCATAATTGGAGTGCACCCTGCCCGCCGCCATTGAAGATCCGCTGGACTACTGGACAGCCAAACTGGATTTGTGGCTACAGCTGGCTGAGTTTGCCCTGTAAAAGCTGTCCTGCCCGGCCAGTAGTGTGTCATCAGAGCGGGTGTTTAGTGCGGCGGGGGCCATAGTTACTCCAAGGAGAACTCGCCTGTCCACCCAAAATGTGGAGAGACTGATCTTTGTCGAGATGAATCAGGCATGGATCAGCCAAGATTTCCATCCACCAATTCCTGATGCATCAGACTAGATCATCCATGGTGCCACACCAACACTTTGAAAAAAGAGACTGGTTTCTTCTGGCTACCTACTTCAGCTACTATTCTGATGCTGCCACCCCGCCTGATGCCACACATCTGATGCCAAGTGCTCCTTTCACCCACCATCTTCAGCTGGTACTGGTATTGCCACCCACCTCCACACTATGTCCCCTTCCACTCTGTGGTCTCCTGATGCTGCCGCCACCTCCACACTGTCACCTAGCCACTCTGTGGCCTCCTGATGCTGCCACCACCTCCATACTCTGTCATTGGGCCACTCTGTGGTCTCCTCATGCTGCTTCCACCTCACCACTATGTCATAGGGACACTCTGTGGACTTCTCATGCTGTTCCCACCCTCCCCACTTCATGACTGGGCCACTATTTAGCCTTTTTGGCTTGGCTGAAATCATCCTTTATTTGACCCTTATTCTGATTTGTCAGAAGGTAAAATGAGACGCACAACGGATTCTCGCTGTGTAGCAGCTGTAAGGCCTGTATGGTCCCATCAGAAATGGCTTGGGATTTGTACTAGCAAAGTTGGAGAATCTCCGCTCGGAAATGAAAAACCTGTTAAACGCCAACACGGCAAAACTTTTCCTTTCTACGAAATATAAGTTCTATGCCCACGGAAATAAAGCTACCAAAGTGCTTTTGTCCCAGATTAAGAAAAGGAAAATGTCCTCATATATATCTAATATTAAAACATCTAATTCCAATGTAGTACGTAAAACTAACCTTATAGCTCAACAATTCTGTGATTTTTACAGCCAGTTGTACAATCTCAGAGGTACCTTGTCCCCCTCTAAAGAGGATTACTTAAAATTAGCAACTAGACGTTGGTTAGATGAACTTGACTTACCAGTCTTAAGCAAAGAGCAATCACTATCTTTAAGCGCCCCTTTCTCATTAATTGAACTACAGAAGGCACTAAAAGATTCCCCATTACATAAAAGTCCAGGGCCAGACGGCTTTCCAATCTCCTATTATTCTGCTTTTAAAGAAATTTTACTTCCCTTTTTTCTGAAAACGTGTAATGAGGCGAGGGAGGGAGGAGCCTTCAACAGGGACATGCTGCAAGCACAAATTTCCATCATCCCCAAACCGAAAAAGGACCATTCATTATGCGCAAATTACAGGCCTATATCACTTGAATAATGACCTCAAGCTCTACGCAAAAATGTTAGCAAACAGGCTAAAGAAATTCTTGCCAGATCTAATCTCCCCCGAACAAGTGGGATTTGTGCCGGGCAGGGAAGGTAAAAACAACATTATTAGAGTGATACACCTTATGCAATTATCAAAAAGCACCTTTTCACCTCTGGTTTTGCTTAGTATGGATGCCGAAAAGGCATTTGACAGAGTGGATTGGCAATTCATGTCCATGACACTGGCCAGATTTGGCATACCTCAATCATTCATTGATGGTGTTATGGCGATGTATAGACATCCAACAGCAAAGGTCCTGGTGAACGGCACTCTCTCCCCTGCCTTCAAAATAACAAATAGTACTCGGCAAGGTTGCCCCTTGTCTCCTCTATTGTTCATACTGACAATAGAAACCTTGCTACAGGCTTTCCGACAGAACACAGAGATACATGGGATGTCCGTAGGGAAGACAGTTCATTCAACTGCTGCATTCGCAGATGACGTCCTACTTATAGTCACAAACCCAAAGGATGCGTTCCCAGTGATCATGTCTGTCCTGGATAAATTTTATGAAGTTTCAAACTTCTCTGTTAACTTTTCGAAGTCAACAGTTTTAAACGTATCCTTGCCAACAAGTGAACAGTCTATTCTACAACCCACCACGTCCTTCCAATGGACGTCAAAGGCGATAACTTTTCTAGGAATAGAACTTACCCCTGAGTTTAACAGACTGTATAGTGAAAACTTTCTACCTATTCCTCAACAACTAGAGGAGTTAATTAGTAGCTGGGATATCCCATTTGTCTCTTGGTTTGGCCGCAAATCCCTGATTAAATCAATACTCCTTCCAAAAGTGCTCTATTATCTGCAAGCCCTACCAATCCCTATCCCCTTAGTTTTCTTTAAAAAAGTCCAGAAGATTTTCCTTAAGTTTTTATGGGAAGGAAAGAAAGCGAGAATGCCCTCGGCGTATGTAATACGGCATCCCACGAGAGGAGGTATGGGAGTACCAGATGTTCACACTTATTATAAAGCCATTCTTTGTACTAGAAGGCTAGATTGGCTTCGTCCTACTCCAGGTCAACTAGACATTAAGGTGGAGGAGGCGATGTCGAACCTCCCGTTACGATCCTTACTCTTCCTAGATTTGAAGAAGGTTAACAAATTATTAAAAACACATAGCTCAATGACTAAGCACACAATAACACGGTGGTGTAATATGAATATGTTACAGAAACTGATGCCTAACTATGCTTTACTTATGCAAGTAAGGGATGTTATGTGTCAATCCAGTTTATGTTTTTGGAATACGGTTAAGGAAGAGGATAAAAATAATGTGACACCGATAACGTCCTTGTGTCCAGATGCTGACTTACCATCATTGTCAGAATTGAAGTCACATGCTGCCTTGAAAAATTGTACTATGTTCCAAATAGCACACTGTTATCACATCTTCAAAAGACTGACTAGAGCTTCAATTTGGGGCACGGAACACACAAAATTTTAGAAAATGGCATTGCAAAAACTAGAACCTAAAAAGAAGATTTCCCAGTTATATACTTCAATTAATTCCTGCACTAATACAAATAGATGCAGATTCATCGATAAATGGGAGGAGGAACTAGCTATAAAGTTTGATAAATGGGAATTGCCAAAGGTATTAGCAGCTTCAGGGAAAGTCTCTAGATGTGTAAAACTGCAGGAAAATAGCTATAAGGTTCTTACACATTGGTATTATACACCACAACGTTTACATACTATGTTTCCAGAAGTCAGCTCTATTTGCTGGAGATGTGACCTTGCTATAGGGACTCAGAGCCATATCTGGTGGTTGTGTTCTAAAATACAAACCTTATTGGCAAGAGGTTTGTAGGGTTTTATCCAGTATAAGCAGAGTAACAGTCAGGGCGTCACCCAAATTATGTCTTTTTAGTTTAATGGGAGAAATAGCTGGTACAAAATCGAAAGTGATTCACATCTTATGCAAAACACTATTACCTGCTGCCCGTATGCTTGTGGCGGTATATTGGCGGAAATCCGAACCCCCCATCGTTACAACATTGGTATCTGAAGTGTGACCAAATTTATAGATTGGAGCAATTAGCCCATTGGGATGCCAGAACACCTCAGCATTTTTCGGAAATATGGAGTCCATGGAAAAAATTTAGAGGGTTTGCTGACTAAGATAGCACCCCCTCTAGAGAATACGGCGGTGTTCTTCTGGTAATAGTCTTGGATGACAAGGTGATTGTGATACTATGACTAATTATACCTTTACCCTCTTTCCCTCTGTCTTTCCCCCCCCTCATCTCCCAACCCCCTCCCTACTTACCCTTTGATAATGTTTTTCCTCAGGTTGTGTTGTGTCTTACCTGATAATGCGTTATAACGATGCTATCAATATCTGTATTCCTATTGTATTGGCTGTTATTTAAGTATGCTGATATGTCTAAGACCTTGTCAATGCGAATCTTTTATTGACTTTCAGTGTATTTTTCATATTTCTATGAAACAATAAAAAACAATTTGAAGTAGAAATGGCTTGGGATTTGGTAGCCAAAATTAGGAGTGGGTACAAAACACAGAAGACTTGCAAATATTCTATTCAATTGTCATCTCTGTTTTGTTTTGGATCCACTCCTGTTTTTTTTGGACATTCGCAATACTGATGGATTAGTGACCAAATGCTGACAGAGTTGAGGTAGATGCTCAACAGACAGGATCTGTTTTTTGTGGGTTATTGTTCTGGCGGATCAGAAGAAGGCCAAAATAATCAGTGATGTCAACACAAACTTACTGCTGACACCCACTCCACTCCGTCGGGGGGCTCTACTTGTATAAGCGCTTAATAGAACAGGTTCTGAGGGATGCATTTTTTCTTGGCGTTAACATTGACCTATAGAGTAGTAGGGCACACCACCACTTGGTTCCACAGGGAGAGTTAGTATAACAATATATTTATTAGTTGTGATATACAATATTTATTTAATCAGACATGCTAAAATACATAACTAAAATTATTACTTTAAAATTCATAAAACACTTAAGATACAGTAGTATAATTTAGTATAATTTAGTAATTCTCTGTATTTTGACCAGAGCTTCAAGGTCTTTTATATGGAAAAAATATTGTCTCTCCAAAGGGTTAATTAACCCAAATGATGTCCCAATAAATGGAGTTTAAATAATGAAGATCGATCTAGATACACTCCTTTAAAAGTCACTTGTATCTTTTATAACTTAGTCGCCACTTCACATAATCAGCATAATACCGTTACAATGTCACTGCCTGTTTACGAAAATAAACCTGAGTTATTTTACTCACTATTTTGGATGGAGTAGTGCCGGTTTTGTTACATCACTCGTGGCGTCCCACGTGTAATGGAGTTCTTTGCAGGCTGCGGTATAGTGTGGTTTTAATTTCCACAAGACTTGTGAAGGTCTTTTTTGCGGGATTCGGGATCCTCGGTGCTCGTGTATAGCTGTACTGTCCTGGAGATCGCCTGGTAGTATATTCTTTCTGCGCTGTTAGTTTGTATCACACAGAGTTGACTCTCACCAGGAAAAAATCTCGCCAAAGGAAAGTATATATCCAGCTTTTCTTTAAGAACGAATATTCACCGGTCCCTCTCCTCTTTCCTTTCTTATTATGCTGATTATGTGAAGTGGCGACTAAGTTATAAAAGATACAAGTGACTTTTAAAGGAGTGTATCTAACTACTAGATCGATCTTCATTATTTAAACTCCATTTATTGGGACATCATTTGGGTTAATTAACCCTTTGGAGAGACAATATTTTTTCCAAATACAGAGAATTACTAAATTATACTAAATTATACTACTATATCTTAAGTTTTTTATGAATTTTAAAGTAATAGTTTTAGTTATGTATTTTAGAATGTCTGATTAAATAAATATTGTATATCACAACTAATAAATATATTGTTATACTAACTCTCCCTGTGGAACCAAGTGGTGGTGTGCCCTACTACTCTATATTGTTTTTTAAATAATCTTTAGAGGATTGGGTGAATCCTTTTTGTAGGAGCACCCATACCATTCTTGACTAGTAGGTGAGTCCTCTCTAATATTTATTCTTGTTAACATCGACCTGTAAGGCTGAGTTCATACTTGAGTTATTTGGTCAGTTTTGGTCCCATGACTGCCCACATAAGTGAAGTGTGCAGTGATTCTAAGAGCGACGCCTGTCATCTGCATGTCATACTGACTCACAGTATTATTTCACTACCAAATCAAATCAGATCGAACAGAATCATTCCCAAAAAATTTGGCGAACCGGCGAATTAAATTTTTGAAAAATTTGCTCATCTCTAGTCTATGAGTGATTGGAAGTAGCTATGTCTTCAATAACAACAGACATAACTCTGGGGAGTAGAGATACCTGTACAAACAGTTTATCCTCAACCACATGTGATGAGCATAAGAGTAGTGGGAATAACTCCTCTCAGCCAGAGGATGATATCGTTACGAGTCTACCAAACTCATGGTATCTAAGAGTGGACCTAGGACTTTATCTTGCCCGGCTGGACGGGAGGGCTCCTGTCCCCCTAATGTTTTATGTCTAGCAACTCTATGGTCCGTAACGGAATTAAAATCACCCCCCCCCCCATCTTATCTTCTATGGGGTCAGCCACCAAACTTGCCTCTAAGTTGAAAAAAGAGACCCGTATTATTGGCATTTGGGCCATACACATTGTACAGACTTAACATTCTACATGACATGTCAAGAGTCATATAAAGTAGTCAACCCTCCTCATCCGGTGACACCAACAGGACCTGGTGTGGTAATTCTCTGAATATAAGAATGAGAACTGCTTTTTTGCCTTAACCTGGAAAGCCATACATTGCCCCCACCCATAGTTTGCACATCTGTCCCCACTCCCATTTTCCCAAGTGTGTCTCTTAGAGCAAGGCTATGTCTACCCTTAGCCTCTGAAGGTTGCAGAGGACTATAATCCGCTTTTCTGAGGTGCGAAGCCCCTTAACGTTCCACAAGAAAGTATGCGTACAGCATTTGACTGTAAAGGCTATAAACTCCTATGAGACCTACAAGAAATCTGAGAGCTCTCACAGTGACACCAAAGACAGGAGGACCTCTGCTCAACAAGCAGCCAACATGCGCAATCAGATTCATGAGTCACAGAACAGGAGAAAGTAAAGAAAGAATAACAACTGAAGAAACAAACACACTTAAGGTGTAAATAACTATACGAGAAAGGTGGCTATATAATCTCCACCTTTCTTACTGTGACAGAACTTGTCTTTTTCTGGTTGCAATATGTCATATCCCTTCCCCACCTTCACAAATGACAAGATATCTAGATTTTCATCTCCAAAGAGACCACAGACCTATATTAAACCACCATCTAGTACAAACTGTATGCGGTTAACCAGATCTTGATAAAGAGACGAGTGTCCCCACCCGATTGCTGGATCCTTAGCATTGCAGGACATTGTAGCTGGAATTTTATCTTCTTTGTGTGGAGCAAATAGAACTGAATTCCCTCCTTTTCTTTGTCACTTCAGCATAGAAGTCTGCAAATACAAATAGTTTTTCTCCACGTAACATAAGAGGGGATTTCTGTAGCCGAAAAGCTCTCAAGATTTCCTCCGTATGATTACGGTCCAAATATTGTACTATGACTTGGAGTGGTCTGTTCATGGGGGCTTTGTCTTTGAATTGCTGGGACTGAGCCTGCATTTGTAAGGAGCCAACTTAATGTGCCCTCTCCATGCTTTTGCTGCCCTGACTACCCAAAGCTACTGGTAGTTCTTCTTCACAAATCGCCTGTAGAAGCTTGATGGATTCTGTAAGACCGAAGATTCATAGGTTGTTCCTGCATGAATGATTTTCCAAATCTTCCATATGGTCTCTTAGTTTATAATGTGCCTCTACCTCTGTCTGGAGCTGCTGCAAAGAGACGGAAACTAATTCAAATGTCTTTAAAATCTGGGGCCAAAATGTTTTGCCACCTCTATGGTGAGCTTTTTATAAAACAGCAAGGGCCCAAAGCTTCCTGGAGTCAGAACAGATATCTCAGTCTATCTCTTCTTCATACAAGTCTGGTGATTGCTCACCATGTGCTTGTTCCTCTGTAGGGTCCGGCGGCCATCTTGGGCAAAGTACTTTCTATATCTCCCTGAGATGGCGTCAGGGGTTGCTGCTCCAAAGCAGATAACAGTTCATAAGTGGTTCCCAACACTAAGGCAGCACTCTTTCTTGGCACCAGGATCTGTATGATCTATAAGTAGGCAATGGAGTGTGGTCAGAGAAGGTGAGACAGGACCGAGCTCCTCACCATGCCGCCTTACATCCCAGTGCCAGAACCAGAAGTCTCAGAATGTATATTTTTCATTAATCTTCCTTTGGTATTATTTTGTTCTGGTCAACTTGACTAGATTAAAATGTGTATTTTTTTTATACAATCTGAATCAGTTATGATGATTACCAAAATGCTCTTTCATTCTGTTCTGCCCAGATGACTGACGTAGCAGAAGCTTTCTACAAACCATACTATATGGTTATATGGGTGGCCCAAGCTAATTAATATGTCAGGTCATAGCACTTTATGATTTGTACAATTTATAATTCTGGTGTCTTCTTATGTGAAGAAGGGGTCCCTTCAGAAACCAGGACCTGGGGGCTACCACTACCACTGTACCTATTATAGTTCTGCTTTACTTTATCTATTCTTTCTGGTTGTAACTTTTAAATATCCAATCTTTATTTTAGCTACATTGGGTGGAGATTTCACCAGCATGTCCATGATAGATAGAAAAGAAAAAAATGAAAACAATGCAGCAGTTCCGTTCTTCCACACTTTGGCAAAATGCATTCGGGTTTTTCTGTAATTTCGTGTAGATCGCAAAAAAAGAGCACATAACCACCATGTATAAATAAGCCCTAAGGCTACCTGCACACAGGTGTCTTGCAGAAATTCCTTACAAATTTATGGGCATTTCCACACCGAATCTGCACTAAAAACCACGTGTTACTTGCAGTCTTTGGTGCAGATAAGATTTCGTTTTGCAGCAGATCTCACCCTTGCATTAAAAAGGGTGAAATCCATACAAAAGAACCTCACAAAGAATTGACATGCTGCAGATTTCAAAATCCACGACAGGTCAATTTCTGAATCGCCAAATAGCAAAGTGTACATGGGATTTGTGAAGTCTAATAAACTTTACTGGTACTGTATTATGCTGCAGTTTTTCTGCAGGAAAATTAATACCAAAAAAACATGCATAATCAGCAATGTGTGAAGGTAGCCTAAAGCTAGCTGACTGATTGCTGATCAGAAGTTACAAAAGAGAACGAGTTTTTTTTTTCTGTACACTCTTTTAAAAGGAATGTGTTGTCAAAAATTACACACGACTTAAAGACAATGGCTATATAAATAATTATGTTTACATATGTCTCATTAAACAGTGTCTAAATAATCTTAGCCCCTCTACATTTAGAGAAGTGTAGCTAGACTGCAGACAGTAAATCTCAGTGTGTTAGGTAGTATAGGCTTAGAAAGGGCTGTAACAGAACATTTCTGACAATAGCATTACTGAGATGTATGCAAGTATACACATTCACTGTATGCCAACACACAAACACATTTACTACATACTAGCACACACACTCATTACACATTGACAAGCATATATGGACACTAATACATTAACACATGTATTAACTTGGCTGCATAGATACTTGCATTCGTTTGTGCAGACTCACAGAAATAATCACCAGGTGATGGCAACTAATATTTTTCAAATGAAAAAAATAAAATAAAATACACTCATTATAATGTCATTTCCTTAATTCTGTTGCAATAGGCCCCACCCAAGTTTGACTAATGGCATATTCAATTGTCACATTCAACGTATATATTCAATACATTTCCATAGTGGGAAAAACTGTGTCACCGCCAGCTCTGTGAGAAGGTCTGTTAGACGTTCTTCGCTATCTCTTGCATGAAGTTCTTTGTTTTGGTTTCACTTTGTCATCTCCTTTCCTTCTCCCAGCTGTCATCTATTTGCACTGATTGTCTCCCTTTATATTCCCTCCCATACTGCCTCACTTTGCGGTTTATACTTCTTCCTGGATGAGTTGTTCACTGCTGGATGCTCCTTCTCCTGATTCTTCAGATAAGTCTGTTTCCTTTATTTGTGTTAACTTGCTGGCTTGATTGTAGGTGACCCTGACTCCGTCCGTATTAAGTGCAGGGAGCCGGTGGTCGTGTCCCCTCACTATTATAGGGTTTTCAGGTGTCAGATAGTATAAGGTACGTGGACATGCAATCGTCTAACATAAAGATCTTTGCATGGGCATAGCAGTCAGGGAGAGCTCTAGGGGTTTTATAGGGCTCACCCATGAGCTCCTTAGTTTGGGATCAAGCCAGTCGGATGTTTATTTATAAGTTCCAACTTTCTGCAACCCTATCCGTGACATTATAAACCGCCATAACCGTCTTGAGCATGGATCCGGTTTCAGCCTTGATTGACCGCATGCAAGGTCTTTCACTGGAGGTAGCAGATCTCAGTAAAACTGTGTCTCAGTTTCAGGTGACCGGTTCTGCTTGCGTTCATGGAGTTTGTTCCGAAGCTAAGATCTCGCTTCCGGATACGTTCTCCGGGGGTAGTGAGAATTTTGTTCTCTTTAGAGAGGCTTGAAAACTCCATTTTCGCCTACTTCCCCATTCCTCTGGTGATGAGGAGCAGAGGGTGGGGATCATCATCTCGCTGCTCAGGGATAACGCCTCAGTCTTGGGCCTTTTTGGTGCCGGTCGGGCACGGCCCCTCCGATCGGTGGATGAATTTTTTGTAGCCCTGGGGCAGATATATGATGACCCGGATCGTATTGCTCTAGCTGAATCTAAACTGCGTCTTTTATACCAGGGTAAACAGTCCGCAGAGATATATTGTTCAGAATTTCGGAGATAGGCAGCTGATACTGGTTGGAATGATGCTGCACTCCGAAGTCAATTTTGCCATGGTCTTTCAGAAAGATTGAAAGATGCATTTGCTTTTCATGAAAGACCAGCCTCGTTAGAATCTGCCATGTCTCTAGCTGTTCGTGTTGACAGGGGTCTTAGAGAGAGAGAGAGGAGACTACTCCTTCCTGTCATATTCAGTCCAAGGACAGTGGGGCTGTCTCATTCAGTGCGCAGGGGTCTCAGTCTCTCTCAATCCCCTCTGAGGAGGAGGCCAGGCAGCTGGGTTTGCTTGCCTCTGATAGTAGAGGATTCAGCTCTCAGAAGAGAGTTTGTTTCTGTTGTGGGGGTATAAATTATTTGGCTAATGTTTGCCCCTCTAAAAAACCCTCTAAAAACTTTCCATTTGCCACTATTGGCAAGGTTGATGCGGAAATTGAAGGTTTGCCATTTACTTGTAGTTCCCGTTTTCTCCTACCTGCCAGGGTGGCGCTAGACAGCAAGAACATTGTGAGTTTTTTGTAGATAGTGGAGCAGCTGTCAATCTCATTGATAATCAATTTGCAATAACGCATGGTTTCCAGGTATGCACTTTGGAAAAGGATATACCTGTCTTTGCTATCGATTCCGCTCCACTTTCTCAAAGATCGTTAAAGGGCATAGTTCACAATATCCGTTTGACTGTGGGTGACGCTCATGTTGAGGATATGTCATGTTTCGTCTTAAGCGGATTACCTACTCCTCTAGTGTTGGGGCTACCCTGGCTCACTAAACATAACCCCACCATTGATTGGCAAGCAAGGCAAATAAATGGTTGGAGTGAGTTTTGCAGAGAGAATTGCCTCACGGCGTCTCTTTCAGAGGTTTCTACCAAGACTGTGCCATCTTTTCTCTCAGAATTTTCGGATGTGTTTTCCGAGAGTGGTGTCCAGGAGTTGCCCCCGCACCGGGAGTACGACTGCCCTATTAATCTCATCTCAGGCGCCAAACTGCCAAAATCACGTTTATACAATCTCTCCCAACCTGAAAGAGTCGCTATGCGCACTTATATCTCTGAGAGCCTGAGAAAGGGACACATCCGACCCTCGAAGTCACCTGTTGCCGCTGTTTTTTTTTTGTTAAGAAAAAAGATGGTTCTTGTCTGGATTTCAGGGAGCTGAACCGTATCACGATTCGTGACCCATATCCGCTTCCTCTGATCCCGGACCTGTTTAACCAGATTGTTGGGGCTAAGGTTTTTTCTAAGTTGGATTTAAGAGGGGCATACAACCTAGTCAGGGAAGGGGACGAATGGAAGACGTCCTTCAATACCCCTCAGGGTCATTTCGAGAATTTGGTTATGCCCTTTGGTTTGATGAATGCTCCGGCCGTCTTCCAACATTTTGTGAACAGCATTTTTCATCATTTAATAGGGAAATTTGTACTGGTGTATCTGGATGACATTTTGATTTTTTTCTCCTGATTTCAAGACTCATCGAGACTACCTACGTCAGGTCTTGCGGATTCTGCGGGATAATAAATTGTACGTTAAACTGGAAAAATGTGTGTTTGCGGCTCCGGAGATTCAATTTCTTGGTTTTCTTCTCTCCGCGTCTGGTTTTCGCATGGACCCTGAGAAGGTTTTTGGGTTTTGCCAATTATTACAGAAAGTTCATTTTGAATTATTCCTCTGTTGTTAAGCCACTCACTGATATGACTAAAAAGGGGGTAGATTTTTCTTCATTGTCGGTAGATGCTTTAAGCCTTTTCTAGTATCAAAGAGATTTTTGCTTCCGCTCCCATTTTGGTACAACCTGATGTCTCTCTACCTTTTATTGTTGAGGTGGACGATTCTGAGGTGGGTGTGGGTGCGGTCTTATCTCAGGGTCCCTCTCCTGCCAAGTGGCGACCGTGTGCCTTTTTCTCAAGGAAACTCTCCTCTGCAGAGAGAAATTACGATGTGGGAGATAGGGAGTTGTTGGCCATCAAATTAGCTTTTGAGGAAGGGGGCCATTGGTTAGAGGGAGCCAGACACCCTATTACCGTGTTTACAGACCATAAGAAGCTGCCCTACTTGGAATCGGCCAAGTGTCTGAACCCGAGACAGGCCAGATGGTCTTTGTTCTTTTCTAGATTTAATTTTGTTGTTACGTTCCGCCCTGGGGTTAAAAATGTGAAGGCAGATGCCCTGTCACGTTGTTTTCCGGGAGCAGGGAACTTTGAAGACCCGGGTCCCATTTTGGCTGAAGGGGTGGTCGTCTCTGCTCTTTATCCTGATTTGGAGGCAGAGATTCAGGCAGCCCAGGCAGAGGCTCCTGATCTTTGTCTCCCTGGGAGGTTGTTTGTGCCTCTCGCTTTACGACACAAGGTTTTTAAGGAGCACCACGATACTGTCCTTGCTGGGCACCCGGGGAGCAGAGCCACAGTGGATCTCATTGCTCGGAGATTCTGGTGGCCGGCTCTTCGTAAGACGGTTGAGGGTTTTGTGGCAGCCTGCGAGACCTGCGCTCGTGCAAACTGTAAGACAACATATCACTTTATATTCATTTTTGGCATGACTGATGTTCTCAGAAAAAACAAAGCCAAAAATGAATAAAAGCACATGTGTGCTACATACAAACTCTTCTTTGGCCATTGGGAAAATAGTGTATATTTTTTGCATATCATGCATTTATACAGCATCACTGGACTGTGGAATGTTAAAGTTTGCAGGAAAATAAGAAAATGAGAAAATATAGTTTGCATAGGTATATAGTAATTTTCATAAACTGGGTCAGTCCAAAAGCTTAGGACTTCTTATTAGTAAGCAGTATTTAATAATATTAATCAACTTAACACTATACTACATCCAGTTTTTGGTAGTGTTACTGATTATGTTAGAACACCCACGTTTTTACTTTACAAGACAAAGTCAGAATCATTGATGATAGACATATGTGGTTATACTGGTCAGAATGGGGCTGTTATTATTGCAGAATTTTCCAGCTATACTGTTTATGATCTTTGATTTGCAAAATTCCATTTTCCCAAACTACATACTAAATAAATTAACATCACAGCTTTTCTCTAAAACCCAGTCTTGCGTGCTCTTCTTCATGTATTATCAGAGTTTTTAGTCAATATTTCACTTTTTTTTATTAAGCACAAGGTATTAGCCATTAAGACTGCTTCAGGAGGTGTATGCTGTAATCACCAAATCATATTCACTTCTAATTTAAGTGTTCCTTGGGGGCTTTCAGAGTTTACTCTTTGTACAAGTGAGTCTTTGATCTTAGAAAACTCCTACTTGCCAACTCTTTCAAGATGTTAGAGTACTGGTTTGAACTTTTCCTACAAAGATCATTATGGGTCAGTTTCACTGAAATGGCAGGTCTGATGTTGTCTTAAAATCCATAACATTGAAGCATTTTCTTCAGGTTCTCCTATAGCTTAAATCAAACCTGATTTACTCAGTGTAAACCCCATTTAGATTGTGATGCTGTAATGTCCTCTCTGTATAGCCTGGATTAGTGAATTCTGATTCTGTCAAAGGTAAGAAAAGCAGCTGTATGGTCATTTGTAAAACATTTTTATATGCAATAAGCATATGATATGCAATCAGTAACAGAACATACAGTTGCAAGAAAAAGTATGTGAACCCTTTGGAATGATATGGATTTCTGCACAAATTGGTCATAAAATGTAATCTGATCTTCATCTAAGTCACAACAATAGACAATCACAGTCTGCTTAAACTAATAACACAGAACAAATTAAATGTTACCATGTTGTTATTGAACACACCATGTAAACATTCACAGTACAGATGAGATGAGATTGGAGGTGTTGGTTACAGCTGCCGTGCCCTATAAAAAAAACACACACCAGTTCTGGGTTTGCATTTCACGAGAAGCATTGCCTGATGTGAATGATGCCTCTCACAAAAGAGCTCTCAGAAGACCTACGATTAAGAATTGTTGACTTGCATAAAGCTGGAAAGGGTTATACAAGTATCTGCAAAAGCCTTGCTGTTCATCAGTCCACGGTAAGACAAATTGTCTATAAATGGAGAAAGTTCAGCACTGCTGCTACTCTCCCTAGGAGTGGCCGTCCTGTAAAGATGAATGCAAGAGCACAGCGCAGACTGCTCAATGAGGTGAAGAAGAATCCTAGAGTGTCAGCTAACGACTTACAAAAGTCTCTGGCATATGCTAACATCCCTGTTAGCGAATCTACGATACGTAAAACACTAAACAAGAATGGATTTCATGGGAGGATACCACAGAGGAAGCCACTGCTGTCCAAAAAAAACATTGCTGCATGTTTACAGTTTGCACAAGAGCACCTGGATGTTCCACAGCAGTACTGGCAAAATATTCTGTGGACAGATGAAACCAAAGTTGAGTTGTTTGGAAGAAACACAGAACACTGTGTGGAGAAAAAGAGGCACAGCACACCAACATCAAAACCTCATCCCAACTGTGAAGTATGGTGGTTGAGGCATCATGGTTTGGGGCAGCTTTGCTGCGTCAGGGCCTGGACGGATTGCTATCATCGAAGAAAAAAAGAATTCCCAAGTTTATCAAGACATTTTGCAGGAGAACTTAAGGCCATCTGTCCACCAGCTGAAGCTCAACAGAAGATGGGTGTTGCAACAGGACAACGACCCAAAGCATAGAAGTAAATCAACAACAGAATGGCTTAAACAGAAGAAAATACGCCTTCTGGAGTAGCCCAGTCAGAGTCCGGACCTCAACCCGATTGAAATGCTGTGGCATGACCTCAAGAAAGCGATTCACAACAGACATCCCAAGAATATTGCTGAACTGAAACAGTTCTATAAAGAGGAATGGTCAAGAATTATTCCTGACCATTGTGCACGTCTGATCTGCAACTACAGGAAATGTTTGGTTGAAGTTATTGCTGCCAAAGGAGGTTCAACCAATTATTAAATCCAAGGGTTCATATACTTTTTCCACCTGCACTGTGAATGTTTACATGGTGTGTTCAATAAAAACATGGTAGCATTTAATTCTTTGTGTGTTATTAGTTTAAGCAGACTGTGATTGTCTATTGTTGTGACTTAGATGAAGATCAGATCACATTTTATGACCAATTTGTGCAGAAATCCATATCATTCCAAAGGGTTCACATACTTTTTCTTGTAACTGTATCCTGTAGTACAATAGTACAAGTGAAGATAGGAAACTATCTTGTTTTGTTTCAATAAAATCTGAAATTAAAATGTTTTTTTTAATTTACATTGTAGGGAATGGACCTGACAGAATAATTCAAATTACAGTGGACTGAAAAAAACCTTGTTTTAATAAATGAATAAAACAATAAAAAGTGAAGTTCGAGTGAGTGCATATGTATTCATCCCCTTTATTATGAAACCTTTAAATAAGGTCAGGTCCAGCTAATTCCAAAGTCACATAATTAATTGGATAAGGTCCCCCTGTGTGCAAAGTGTCACTTCTGAAATGCCACAAGAAGCTCTTGTTGGTTTTTAAAAAAAAATCTCAAAGTTTGAACACCCACAGAGCACCATTAAATCCATTATAGCAAATTAGAAAGAATATGGCACAACTACAAACTTAACCAGAGACAGCTGCACACCCAATCTCACAGATCAGGCAGAAGAACGATAGTCAGAGATTCAACAGAAAGTAGATTAAGTTTCTGTTCATAGAACCTCCATAAGCCCTACATTCGACAGACCGGCCCTTTATGTTAGAGTGGCAAGAAAAAAGCCATTGCTTAAAAAAGACCCGTCATCGCTCCTGACATACTGACAATTTTTACAGCACCAAAATAAAAATTCAGCCATGAAATGGGATATTTTTAAAAGCATCCTAAATAGAGATGAGTGAACCAGTCAAGAGTAATTTCGGGTACAGTTCACTGAATTTAAGTTTGGTCCGGACCTCAATCAGTTCAGGCTGAACCGAAGTTGCTCCAGTCGCCCTGAAAGTTGGTATGTAACCCCCTCTAGCTTCCTAGGACTAGGAAATTTTTAGGAAAACTTGTTAACTCTTTTTTGTTCATTTTTTATTAATTTGTTTTTTCCCTCTCCCCTTCCCAAGCTCTGGAACACAATGACAGCAATAGTAAATGATGTCTGAGTGAAACTGACATACATAGCTTTGGGTAAACTCACGCTTGACAGAGTTAGCATACAGCGTATTTAAAAACACACCGCAACGGCATCTTTTTTATGCTTTTTTAAATTCCAAATCTTCCAAAAATTGTCCCTTGTCAGGGGCAGATGATGCTTACACACACACGGTGTTATAGGATAAAACAAAATATTTTAAAAAGTGGCTTGGGGGACCAAGCATCTGAAAAGTATGCCTTGACATGGTTGGAATGCCTCCCCTTTTGACACACACAAGTGTTGATTGTCAGAAGAAAAAGTGTCTTGTTGTAAATGGCCCTAAAAAAATTATCCCTTTTAATTGGGAACAGTAGCAATGCAGTGTGGGTGTGGAAAGGGTATGGTATGGATATAGTGGCACACAGCCACAATAGTGGCAGCAACAAGAGCAGTATAGCATGTAACGTACAAGGCTGTCCATGGGTAGTAGTGGCAATAGTAGTAGTAAAATGTAGTAGTGACATTTAATGGATGATAGAGGCTTGATGCTCAATTTCACCTTAATGCACCCAGGTAGATTGTTGGCACACTTTGAGTATTGCTGCAGTAATCACGTATACTGTATATGAAACTCCACCCTCAAAAAAAACCATAAAATTGTGATCTTGTGGAAACTGAATATACGTAAATGGATTATTGAGGTTTGACGCTCAATTTCACTTTAATATAATTAATTTGCTTGCAGGTAGCTGCTATTGAGGTCTGCTACACTGTAGGTTCTGCACTTCTGATAGCAGGCACAGCTAGTAGAGATGAGGCAATCGAATCAGACAAAGTGGAATTCGATCCGAATTTCCCCAAAAATTTGATTCGCAACGAATGCGAATTTTCTCGCGGTTCGTGGTAACGAATCTAAATTTTTCATAAAATGGTGGTTACAATGGCGGCTACACGTGTGAGGACATGGGACAAGGAACTCTGGGAAGGCGGGCTGACCCATAATGACATGCATGCAGCCAATCAGCAGCCAGCCAGCCCTGTGATGTCGCAGCCCTATAAGTACGGCGGCCATCTTAGAGTCAGACATTTTCCAACGTTCATAGTGCAGGGACAGACGTGAGAAGGCGCTAGGGACAGGGAAAAACCTAATTGTGAAATAAAAACCTGAAAAAAAGATTTATAAGTGCAGGGAAAGGATAGGGAGGAATCATTTCACAGCATCTTAGTGCAGGGAGAGATGTCAGAAGGCACTAGTGACAGTGCCAGAAAAGCAATTTACAAGTGCAGGGAAAGGATAGGGAGGAATCATTTCACAGCATCTTAGTGCAGGGAGAGACGTCTGAAGTCGCTTTGGACAGTGCTAGAAAAACCTCATTGTGAAAAAAAAATGTGATTTACAAGTGAAGGGGAACAATATTTGGGGATCCAAATAGCCATTATACAGCTCTGGCATTCTAGAAATTTGTTCTTGTTATTGGGGTGCAAGTGCTATGTTGAAAAGCCTTTAGTGGCTTATATCTGTGGAAAAAGAAAAATATATACGCATTTCACTTTTGCAGTTATATTTGGTAAAAGTGTTCAGTGTCCTATTTCAGTACAAAAAGGAAAAAAATATACGCACTTCACTGTTGCATTCATTTGTGAAAGCGTTTAGTGGCCTATTTCAGTACAGAGAGAAAAATATATAAGCACTTCACTGGTGCATTTATTTCTGCTAAAAGCATTTACTGGCTGTGACAACCACCCGCCAATCCCGTCGTACTATGCCACAGTTGCCATACAGGTCTCGTCCACTAGAGACTTCTGGAGGCGAATTCACTGTGAGCACAGTAGACATTTAAGATTGGTTGGTGTGTCCATACATGATACAATCGTGATTGTATGTACAATCGGTAAAATAAAATGATTGATTTTGCGCTGGAATTTAAATTAATTTGCTGCCACCACTCTTCGTATTGAATTGGGGCGGAGAGACCGCGGCTAGCTAATCCTAAAGGGAAGAAACGGTTATTTGCAACCTAGCTAACCAATTAACAATTTATAGAAATAAGACAATGCAGTAGTATGTCTCTTCTGAGGACAGAGTTCTTAGCATAGACCAGATAATCAAGTAACAAGGGCAAAACTGGAACGATTAAATGATTAGTTTTATTCTAAAAACTATAACAAAAAATATATACATAAAAAATTACAGATAACTATACCTGCCAGTCGAACAGATTGGTTGGATAGAAATAGGTGAGAAGTGGAAGGGAATAGAATGTTTGTAAGTTCAGAATTACCGTGGTAAAGTCCAGTAAAAGATAAAGTCTTTGAAGGAATAATCCAAGATGGCGGGGTACCCGCGTCCAGCGGGCGGTCGTGATGTTAGTCGACGTCAGATGGTAGCTGAAGGACTAGGATCTGTGTGGGTCACTGTTTTACCCACTCTGGAGCTGGGAGTGGTTGTGACACACACAAGTCCAGCCTTGTGTAATTGGAAGAGGGGCAGTCCTTGCCCTGAGAGCTAGAAAATCTGGCAGCATCATTGCTTTGCCAGTTTCTCCGTACCCGTAGGTCAAATTAGGAAATAAAGTTCATATTTATAATCAGGACAATTTTCTGCATCTTCTGATATCAAATATGACTGGAAGACAATACAGTGTGCCTGAGAACCGTCATATCTCCAAGAGTGAATTTCCGATTTGTTTGCGGATTTCCAGGAAGGTGTGTTAGAATACCCCAAACAACCTTTGAAGAGATGATTCCTTTCATATTTTCCTAACCCATGAAATATGAGGAAAATATGGGAAAAATATGAAGTCTATGGATTGGAGGTGACTTTCAGGTCATCTTCCTTCTTGTACCAACCAGCTGTGTGATAGGGATCTGTCCTTTTCTTCTGAGGTTCGCTGCCGAGGCTAAAGGTGTGAGACCTCCTGCGATATAGGAGCCACACAGACTGGGAAGATGCACTTTTTATGAGGTTTTGTCATGATGATATCATAGTGATGGATGTATAATCTGGCAGGGGGTGCTCCTCTGTCCAGGAATATTCTTTTGGCACAGAGGTGCTAATTGACTCTGATCTGTGATCTGTGCTAGCAAGGTGAATTACTTCTGGGTTGAAAAAAAAAGATTTTAACTCTTTGTGTGCAGGAGAGGATTTTTTGTGATTTTAAAACCGGATGCATTCACGATTTCTTCGTATTGCTGAGATCGCAAAGCATCACACCTCCCCCTTTGGAAGATTGGGGAAGGAGTGGTCAGCAAGACTGGGACTGAAGCAATCCCCACTCGGTATTTGGGTTTGTTACAGCGGGAAAGCCTGTCAGCATTTTGATGGCGACTTCCTGGTTTATGCTGGATCATGAAATTGTACTGTTGGAGCACTAAGCTCCAATGGAGGAGTTTTCTGTTGGTACCAGCAGTATGTTTCAGCCAGCTGAGGGGATTGTGGTCTGTTACAATTGTGAAGGATCGTCCGTATAGGTACGACTGTAACTTCTGTAGGGCCCACACAATCGCTAGGCACTCTTTCTCGGTTGTGGAGTACGCAGCTTCCCAAGAAAGTAGCTTCCTGCTCAGGTGGAGGACAGGATGCTCATTCCCAGTTGCGCCCACCTGACTAAGTACGGCTCCCAGACCATGGTCTGAGGCGTCAGTTTGTATGATGAACTGACGGGAGAAGTCTGGGAGCTTGAAGGACAGGAGAGCTAGTGCTTCATTCAAGGCCCGAAACGCCTCTTCTAGTTCTGTGTTCCACGTGACCTTGTTGGGTTGTTTTTTACCTGTTGCATCGGTCAGTGGTTTATCCAGAGTGCTATAGGACGGAACAAACTTCCTATAGTATCCTTCCGATCCCAGAAAAGCCTGTATTTGTTTTTTGGTGGTAGGCTGCGGCCATGCCACAATGGCATCGACCTTCCCTATCAGGTTTCAGGGTCTGGCTGCCTACTCTGTGTCCAAGGTACTGAACCTCTGTCATGGCAATCAGTCATTTGTTGGGCTTAACGGTCAGATTGGCAGCGGACAGTTATCCCAGTACCTGTGACAGATGGTCAAGGGGATCTTGCCAGGTTGGACTGAATACCGCAATGTCATCCAGGTATGTTACTGCGTAACCTTGCGTTCCTTCCAGCAGTTCATTTATGGCCCGCTGAAAGGTGGCGGGCGCATTCTTCATCTCAATGAGCATACGAGTAAACTCATAGAGAGCAAAAGGGGTGATGAATATGGACTTCGCTCTCGCCTCTGGAGCAAGCGGAGTGTGGCAGTACCCACTGCTCAAGTCCATGATTGTCAGATAGCTGGCGGACGTCAGCTGATCCAGCAATTCATCAATTTGAGGCATGGGATATGCATCGGTGGTGGTAATGTCATTCAGTCTCCGATAGTCGACACAGAACCGGGTTTTCTTGTCCTTTTTGGGGACTAAAACAACCGGAGCAGCCCATGGGCTAGCGGATTTCTGGATGACTCCTAACTTCAGCATTTCCTCCATTTCTCGCTTGATCTCAGCCTGCACTTTGGATGAGGTGTGATAGGGGCCATGGCTTAAGGGCTTGTGGGTCCCTGTGTCAACTCAGTGAGTTGCTAGGTTGGTTTGGCCAGGGAGTCCTAAAATTGTGGCGCTGTGCGCACTCAGGAGTGCAGTGAGGTAGAGTTGCTGTGGGTACGAGAGGTGGGGGTTGATGTTCCAATCCTCCGCTAGCAGGTCTATCAGTGGATCTGGCTCTTCGGGTTCTACCTGGCTGCACACTGCTAACACATACTGCTCTCTCTCCTCAGGTGCTTTTAACTTGTTCACGTGGAACAGTTTGTCGCTTTCCCCCCAGACTCACTAGGTAAGTGAATGGGTTCACCTGTTTCAGAATGGTGTATGGCCCTTCCCAGGCGGCCTGCAATTTGTTCTGCCTGACAGGGAGTAGGGCATATACCTTCTGACCTGCTTGAAATGACCAGTCTCTGGCATGTTGGTCATGCCAGGCCTTTTGCTTGGCCTGTGCCTTTGAGAGGTTTCTCATCATCATGGCCATGAGGGACACCATCTTGTCCCGAAAGTTTAGTACATATTCAACCTGGTTCAATTTAAAGGCCCTCGGACGTCTCGTCCATATAGGAGTTCAAAGGGTGAGAACCCAGTGGACTCCTGTGGCACTTCTCTGTAAGCGAACAGCAAATGAGGCAGGTGCAACTCGCAGTCCTTCCCCTGCGATTCTATGAACATTGCCAGCATTTGCTTTAATGTTCTGTTTAATCGTTCGCACAAGCCATTGGTTTGGGGGGAATATGGTCTGGAAGTGGTCTGCTTGATTTGCATCCTCTCACAGAGGGCTTCCATTAGTTCCGACATGAAGCAGGAGCCCTGATCAGAGATCATCTCAGAAGGGAAACCTACACAAGAGAAAATTCCAATTAAGGCATCTGTTACCGTGGCAGACCTAAGCGAAGACAGTGCTACCGCCTCTGGATAACTGGTGGCATAGTCCACGACCGTTAAGATGTAGTGCTTGCCAGAACTTCTAGGAATGGGGAGGGGACCAATCCACTGCCACCTTCTGGAAGGGTTCTGTCCCCGCAGCCCCATCTGAGCCCAGGTTACTGGCGACACTGGAAGCGTCTGCCAGCGCAGTTACACAATCATCATTATCACATGACAAGGTATTTCTCGCATTATTGTCATCCGCCTGAAGGTCAGGATCGCCCAAGGCGGTCCCTTTGATCGGCTCTGAGTTCAGGCGGCTGGCCATAGCACGTGTAATGGCCAGAACAGGTACAGCATCATGTATATTACCATTGTTAACACTAACACATACATTTGGATCAGCAATGACAGGTGAGGAACTAGGCAAACTACATTCAGTTGTTTGCACCTTTAAATCTGATACCTCCCGCCTAGATGCGTTAGGTACGGTAGAAATAGCAGGTAAAGTGTCCCCGTCTACCTGTTTCCCCAAATGGTTGTACAGTACCTGGTTTTGGTCAGGGCGTCCTTCTGGGGCCTCCTGCATGTTAGCAGGGTACTTGTAATGGCAAACAAGGGTGCCCAAATCAGTGCCAAGCACTGTGGCGACAGGAATATCATCCAGGACCCCAACAAGCCGCTTTTGACATCCCATTCCCCAATCGATGGTGACTTGGGCCACATGAGTGCGAGTGCCCCCAACTCCAGTCAGAGTGAGGTACTTTCCTGGAAGGATATCCTTTTTCGTAACAAAATGTGAACGGACCAAGGTGACATCTGCATCGGTGTCTCGGAATCCGATGACATTCTGGCCGTTCACAGTAACGGACTGGTGATTCTGGGATCTGCCGTGCACATCGGATCCTCCAACCAGTAATATAGCAGATGAGGCAGGTGTGGAGGCGTTGGCCCCCTTAGGGCTTGGCGTCATCGCGGTGCTAGGTGGTTGGGCCGGCTTCCCTGCGTTACAGGTTTGCTTGGTGTAACTGGGCCTGCAACACAGCTCACACCAGGGCCTAGTTGTCTCATGGTTCACAGGGCCAGCAGGCCTGCCTTCTCTCCAGTTCTGGGACATAGCTCTGTCTTTGTCGTATACTGAAGTTCTGCGGCTGTCAGGTACCAGGGGCTTGCGGATGTCTGATACCATAGGCCTGCGAATGTCTGCCACCACAGGTTTGCGAATATCCGGCACCCGGGTTGCGACAAACATGTCTGCCAGCTCATTAGCTTCTTTGGCAGACTGCAGCTTGCGCTCCAGCACAAACTGTCTCACATCTGTAGGGCATACAGCGAGGAGCTGGTCATGGATCATCAAACCCTCAAGGTTGGCATAAGTCTTTTCCTTAAGGGTTCGAGTTCATTGGCGGAATGTGGTGCATAAGAGGCTAGTCACATCCGCGTAAGAGTCTGTGGACCCTTTCTGGATGGCACAGAACTTTCTCCGGTAAACCTCAGGGGTTAACTGGAACTTAGCGATTATGGCATCCTTGATAATTTGATAATCGCAGTCGTGGTCTGTGGGTAGCTCCGCAAAAGCATCCAGGGCTTTACTAGCTAGCTGAGGCATTAGGTGTAGAGCCCACTGATGTTCAGGGATGCAGAACTGGCGGCATGCTCTCTCAAACGAGCGTAAATACAAGTCAATGTCCCCGTTTTTCTCCATAACTGGAAACCTTGCTTTGGGGACCACGGGTAGAGGTATACCTCCTGCAGCGGTGGTGTTAGGAGACGATGACCGCTCGGCCTGTCTCATTTGGGCCAGTTCTAGTGCACGCTAGTGTTGCAGCGCTTCTCTCTGAAGCTGGAACTGCTGCTGCTCTCTTTGCTGCTGTTGCTGCATCTCCAGGTAAAAACGTAACTCCGTGCCAGTCAGGCCAGGTAACAACTGCTGGATCATAGGGCCCAAGGCAGTGAAGTTCAGTCCAGAGCTGCTTGTTCCTTGCTGAGGGTTAGCAGGAGCTGTGGACATAGTGTAATCCAGGGTATCCACATCACCCAGAGCTGAAGTGGCAACATCAGCACTCCCATAGCTGGCGGTGCTGTGTGATGTTGAACGAAGGGGCAGCGAAGCCTCCCGCATGGGATTGGTATCCTCCATCGCTTGGCCGTCTCTCTCCGTCAAAGCTTTGATCAGCTGTGATCGATTTTTGTTATGAATGGCAAAGCCTTGCAACTCACATAAGGCTCGTAAGTCGGCGACAGACCAACTTAGATAATTTGGAACTGAAACAGACATTCAGAAGAGAAGAGTAAAAGAATAGGATATACAGTTGCAAGAAAAAGTATGTGAACCCTTTGGAATGATATGGATTTCTGCACAAATTGGTCATAAAATGTGATCTGATCTTTATCAGTCACAACAATAGACAATCACAGTCTGCTTAACCACCACCGGACCGCCTAACGCAGGATCTCGTTCCGGAGGTGGCAGCGCTGCGCACAGTCACGCATATACGCGTCATCTCGCGAGACGCGAGATTTCCTGTGAACGCGCGCACACAGGCGCGCGCGCTCACAGGAACTAAAGGTAAGAGAGTTGATCTCCAGCCTGCCAGCGGCGATCGTTCGCTGGCAGGCTGGAGATGTGTTTTTTTTAACCCCTAACAGGTATATTAGACGCTGTTTTGATAACAGCGTCTAATATACCTGCTACCAGGTCCTCTGGTGGTCCCCTTTGTTTGGATCGACCACCAGAGGACACAGGTAGCTTAGTAAAGTAGCACCAAGCACCACTACACTACACCCCCCCCCGTCACTTATTAACCCCTTATTAGCCCCTGATCACCCCTGATCACCCCATATAGACTCCCTGATCACCCCCCTGTCATTGATTACCCCCCTGTCATTGATCAACCCCCTGTAAAGCTCCATTCAGATGTCCGCATGATTTTTACGGATCCACTGATAGATGGATCGGATCCGCAAAACGCATACGGACGTCTGAATGAAGCCTTACAGGGGCGTGATCAATGATTGTGGTGATCACCCCATATAGACTCCCTGATCACCCCCCTGTCATTGATTACACCCCTGTCATTGATCAACCCCCTGTAAAGCTCCATTCAGATGTCCGCATGATTTTTACGGATCCACTGATAGATGGATCGGATCCGCAAAACGCATACGGACGTCTGAATGAAGCCTTACAGGGGCGTGATCAATGACTGTGGTTATCACCCCATATAGACTCCCTGATCACCCCCCTGTCTTCGATTACATCCCTGTCATTGATCAACCCCCTGTAAAGCTCCATTCAGATGTCCGCATGATTTTTACGGATCCACTGATAGATGGATCGGATCCGCAAAACGCATACGGACGTCTGAATGAAGCCTTACAGGGGCGTGATCAATGACTGTGGTGATCACCCCATATAGACTCCCTGATCACCCCCCTGTCATTGATTACACCCCTGTCATTGATCAACCCCCTGTAAAGCTCCATTCAGATGTCCGCATGATTTTTACGGATCCACTGATAGATGGATCGGATCCGCAAAACGCATACGGACGTCTGAATGAAGCCTTACAGGGGCGTGATCAATGACTGTGGTTATCACCCCATATAGACTCCCTGATCACCCCCCTGTCATTGATTACACCCCTGTCATTGATCAACCCCCTGTAAAGCTCCATTCAGATGTCCGCATGATTTTTACGGATCCACTGATAGATGGATCGGATCCACAAAACGCATACGGACGTCTGAATGAAGCCTTATAGGGGCGTGATCAATGACTGTGGTGATCACCCCATATAGACTCCCTGATCACCCCCCTGTCATTGATTACACCCCTGTCATTGATCAACCCCCTGTAAAGCTCCATTCAGATGTCCGCATGATTTTTACGGATCCACTGATAGATGGATCGGATCCGCAAAACGCATACGGACGTCTGAATGAAGCCTTACAGGGGCGTGATCAATGACTGTGGTTATCACCCCATATAGACTCCCTGATCACCCCCCTGTCATTGATTACACCCCTGTCATTGATCAACCCCCTGTAAAGCTCCATTCAGATGTCCGCATGATTTTTACGGATCCACTGATAGATGGATCGGATCCGCAAAACACATACAGGCGTCTCCCTGGAGCCTTACAGGGGGGAGATCAATGACAGGGGGATGATCACCCCATATAGACTCTCTGATCACCCCCCTGTCATTTATCACCACCCCTGTCATTGATCACCCCCCCCCTGTCATTGATCACCCCCCTGTCATTGATCACCCTCTGTAAGGCTCCATTCAGACATTTTTTTGGCCCAAGTTAGCGGAATTATTATTTTTTTTTTTGCTTACAAAGTCTCATATTCCACTAACTTGTGTCAAAAAATAAAATCTCACATGAACTCATCATACCCCTCACGGAATCCAAATGCGTAAAATTTTTTAGACATTTATATTCCAGACTTCTTCTCACGCTTTAGGGCCCCTAGAATGCCAGGGCAGTATAAATACCCCACATGTGACCCCATTTCGGAAAGAAGACACCCCAAGGTATTCCGTGAGGGGCATATTGAGTCCATGAAAGATTGAAATTTTTGTCCCAAGTTAGCGGAAAGGGAGACTTCGTGAGAAAAAAATAAAAAATATCAATTTCCGCTAACTTGTGCCCAAAAATTTTTTTTTCTATGAACTCGCCATGCCCCTCATTGAATACCTTGGGGTGTCTTCTTTCCAAAATGGGGTCACATGTGGGGTATTTATACTGCCCTGGCATTCTAGGGGCCCTAAAGCGTGAGAAGAAGTCTGGTATCCAAATGTCTAAAAATGCCCTCCTAAAAGGAATTTGGGCACCTTTGCGCATCTATGCTGCAAAAAACTGTCACACATCTGGTATCGCCGTACTCAGGAGAAGTTGGGGAATGTGTTTTGGGGTGTCATTTTACATATACCCATGCTGGGTGAGAGAAATATCTTGGTCAAATGCCAACTTTGTATAAAAAAATGAGAAAAGTTGTCTTTTGCCAAGATATTTATCTCACCCAGCATGGGTATATGTAAAAAGACACCCCAAAACACATTCCTCAACTTCTCCTGAATACAGAGATACCAGATGTGTGACACTTTTTTGCAGCCTAGGTGGGCAAAGGGGCCCATATTCCAAAGAGCACCTTTCGGATTTCACTGGTCATTTTTTACAGAATTTGATTTCAAACTCCTTACCACACATTTGGGCCCCTAGAATGCCAGGGCAGTATAACTACCCCACAAGTGACCCCATTTTGGAAAGAAGACACCCCAAGGTATTCCGTGAGGGGCATGGCGAGTTCCTAGAATTTTTTATTTTTTGTCACAAGTTAGTGGAAAATGATGATTTTTTTTTTTTTTTCATACAAAGTCTCATATTCCACTAACTTGTGACAAAAAATAAAAACTTCCATGAACTCACTATGCCCATCAGCGAATACCTTGGGGTCTCTTCTTTCCAAAATGGGGTCACTTGTGGGGTAGTTATACTGCTCTGGCATTCTAGGGGCCCAAATGTGTGGTAAGGAGTTTGAAATCAAATTCTGTAAAAAATGACCAGTGAAATCCGAAAGGTGCTCTTTGGAATATGGGCCCCTTTGCCCACCTAGGCTGCAAAAGAGTGTCACACATCTGGTATCTCGGTACTCAGGAGAAGTTGGGGAATGTGTTTTGGGGTGTCATTTTACATATACCCATGCTGGGTGAGAGAAATATCTTGGCAAAAGACAACTTTTCCCATTTTTTTTATACAAAGTTGGCATTTGACCAAGATATTTATCTCACCCAGCATGGGTATATGTAAAAAGACACCCCAAAACACATTCCTCAACTTCTCCTGAATACAGAGATACCAGATGTGTGACACTTTTTTGCAGCCTAGGTGGGCAAAGGGGCCCATATTCCAAAGAGCACCTTTCGGATTTCACTGGTCATTTTTTACAGAATTTGATTTCAAACTCCTTACCACACATTTGGGCCCCTAGAATGCCAGGGCAGTATAACTACCCCACAAGTGACCCCATTTTGGAAAGAAGAGACCCCAAGGTATTTCGTGATGGGCATAGTGAGTTCATAGAACTTTTTATTTTTTGTCACAAGTTAGTGGAATATGAGACTTTGTAAGAAAAAAAATAAATAAAAAAAAAATCATCATTTTCTGCTAACTTGTGACAAAAAATAAAAAGTTCTATGAACTCACTATGCCCATCAGCGAATACCTTAGGGTGTGTACTCTCCGAAATGGGGTCATTTGTGGGGTGTTTGTACTGTCTGGCCATTGTAGAACCTCAGGAAACATGACAGGTGCTCAGAAAGTCAGAGCTGCTTCAAAAAGCGGAAATTCACATTTTTGTACCATAGTTTGTAAACGCTATAACTTTTACCCAAACCATTTTTTTTTTTTACCCAAACATTTTTTTTTTATCAAAGACATGTAGAACAATAAATTTAGAGCAACATTTATATATGGATCTCGTTTTTTTTGCAAAATTTTACAACTGAAAGTGAAAAATGTCATTTTTTTGCAAAAAAATCGTAAAATTTCAATTAATAACAAAAAAAGTAAAAATGTCAGCAGCAATGAAATACCACCAAATGAAAGCTCTATTAGTGAGAAGAAAAGGAGGTAAAATTCATTTGGGTGGTAAGTTGCATGACCGAGCAATAAACGGTGAAAGTAGTGTAGGTCAGAAGTGTAAAAAGTGGCCTGGTCTTTCAGGGTGTTTAAGCACTGGGGGCTGAGGTGGTTAAACTAATAACACACAACAAATTAAATGTTACCATGTTTGAACACACCATGTAAACATTCACAGTGCAGGTGGAAAAAGTATGTGAACCCCTAGACTAATGACACCTCCAAGAGCTACTTGGAGTGAGATGTCAGCCAACTGGAGTCCAATCAATGAGATGAGATTGGAGGTGTTGGTTACAGCTGCCCTACCCTATAAAAACCACACACACCAGTTCTGGGTTTGCTTTTCACAAGAAGCATTGCCTGATGTGAATGATGCCTCTCACAAAAGAGCTCTCAGAAGACCTACGATTAAGAATTGTTGACTTGCATAAAGCTGGAAAGGGTTATAAAAGTATCTGCAAAAGCCTTGCTGTTCATCAGTCCACGGTAAGACAAATTGTCTATAAATGGAGAAAGTTCAGCACTGCTGCTACTCTCCCTAGGAGTGGCCGTCCTGTAAAGATGAATGCAAGAGCACAGCGCAGTCTGCTCAATGAGGTGAAGAAGAATCCTAGAGTGTCAGCTAACGACTTACAAAGTCTCTGGCATATGCTAATATCCCTGTTAGCGAATCTACGATACGTAAAACACTAAACAAGAATGGATTTCATGGGAGGATACCACAGAGGAAGCCACTGCTGTCCAAAAAAAAACATTGCTGCACGTTTACAGTTTGCACAAGAGCACCTGTATGTTCCACAGCAGTACTGGCAAAATATTCTGTGGACAGATGAAACCAAAGTTGAGTTGTTTGGAAGAAACACAGAACACTATGTGTGGAGAAAAAGAGGCACAGCACTCCAACATCAAAACCTCATCCCAACTGTGAAGTATGGTGGTGGGGGCATCATGGTTTGGGGCAGCTTTGCTGCATCAGGGCCTGGACGGATTGCTATCATCGAAGGAAAAAAGAATTCCCAAATTTATCAAGACATTTTGCAGGAGAACTTAAGGCCATCTGTCCACCAGCTGAAGCTCAACAGAAGATGGGTGTTGCAACAGGACAACGACCCAAAGCATAGAAGTAAATCAACAACAGAATGGCTTAAACAGAAGAAAATACGCCTTCTAGAGTGGCCCAGTCATAGTCCGGACCTCAACCCGATTGAGATGCTGTGGCATGACCTCAAGAAAGCGATTCATACCAGACATCCCAAGAATATTGCTGAACTGAAACAGTTCTGTAAAGAGGAATGGTCAAGAATTATTCCTGACCGTTATGCACGTCTGATCTGCAACTACAGGAAACATTTGGTTGAAGTTATTGCTGCCAAAGGAGCTTCAACCAGTTTTTAAATCCAAGGGTTCATATACTTTTTCCACCTGCACTGTGAATGTTTACATGGTGTGTTCAATAAAAACATGGTAGCATTTATTTCTTTATGTTATTAGTTTAAGCAGACTGTGATTGTCTATTGTTGTGACTTAGATGAAGATCAGATCACATTTTATGACCAATTTGTGCAGAAATCCATATCATTCCAAAGGGTTCACATACTTTTTCTTGAAACTGTAGCAAAGAAAAGGTGGGAAAATGTATACCAATCTATTCGCTATCAATGTGTACCGTTTTGCGCCCGGAACTCAAGTTCCGCAGGCTAGGATACTAAGTAACCACTGTCCTATTGTTCTGATTGCACAAAAACTGCACTTGTCAGTTCTTTGTGCTCTGATCTCCCAAAAGCTGACTTCTGCCTGGTTTTGGGTTCTGCTATCCCACTAGCTGTAAACCAATGTGAGAACCACCCGCCAATCCCATCGTACTATGCCACAGTTGCCATACAGGTCTAGTCTACTAGAGACTTCTGGAGGCGAATCCCCTGTGAGCACGGTAGACGTTTAAGATTGGTTGGTGTGCCCATACATGATACAATCGCGATTGTATGTACAATCGGTAAAATAAAATGATTGATTTTGCGCTGGAAATCAAATTAATTTGCTGCCACCACTCTTCGGATTGAATTGGGGCGGAGAGACCCCAGCTAGCTAATCCTAAAGGGAAGAAACTGTTATTTGCAACCTAGCTAACCAATTAACAATTTATAGAAATAAGACAATGCGGTAGTATTTCTTTTCTGAGGACAGAGTTCTTAGCATAGACCAGATAATCAAGTAACAAGGGCAAAACTGGAAGATTAAATAGTTAGTTTTATTGTAAAAACTGCGTTGCAGGAGCCACAGAGACTGGGAAGATGCACTTTTTTATGAGGTTTTGTCATGATGATATCAGTGTGTTGGATGTATAACCTGGCAGGGGGTGCTCCTCTGTCCAGGAAGATTCTTTTGGCACGGAGGTGCTAATTGACTCTGATCTGTGAGCTGTGCTAGCAAGGTGAATTACTTCTGGGTTGAAAAAAAAGATTTTAACTCTTTGTGAGCACCAGAGGGCTCTTGTGATTTTTTGTCATTTTAAAACTGGACATATTTGCGATTTCTTCGTATTGCTGAGCAAAGCGTCACACTATCCTATTTCAGTACAGAAAGACAAACATATACGTACTTTACTGGTGCATTTATTCCTGCTAAAAGCATTTACTGTCCTATTTCAGTACAAAAAGAAAAATATATTCTCAGTTCACTTCTGCAGTTATATGTGTTGAAAGCTTTTACTGTTCTATTTCAGTACAGAAAGAAAAACATATACGCACTTCACTGCTGCATTTATTTCTGCTAAAAGCATTTACTGGCCTATTTCAGTACAAAAAGAAAAATATATTCAGTTCACTTCTGCAGTTATATGTGTTGAAAGCTTTTACTGGCCTATTTCAGTACAGAAAGAAAAACATATATGCACTTTACTGCTGCACTTATTTGTGGAAAAAGCATTTAGTGGATTATTTTATTATAGAAAGAAAAAAATATAGGCACTTCACGGGTGCACTTATTTGTGGCAGAAGCGTTTAGTGGGCTATTTCAGCACATAAAGGCCGAATGCACACGGCCGTGTTCCACGGCCATGAGCGGTCCGTGGTATCCCGGCCTGGCATCCTTCTGAGAGCAGGAGTGCACAGCGTCATTGGTTGCTATGACGCTGTGCGCTTCATGCCGCCGCTGCACTACAGTAATACACTCGTATAGATCATACGTGTGGAACACGGCCATGTGCATTCGGCCCAAAAAATATATATACGAACTTCACTGGTGCATTTATTTCAGCTAAAAGCGTTTACTGGCCTACTTCAGTGCAGAAAGAAAAATGTGGTGGCATACTTGGACAGCACCCTGCCTACCCATATTAAAGATCAGCTGGACTACTGGGCAGCCAAACTGGATTTGTGGCCACAACTAGCAGAGTTTGCCCTGGAAAGGCTGTCCTGACCGGCCAGTAGTGTGGCATCATTGCGGGTGTTTAGTGCGGCGGGGGCCATAGTTACCCCAAGGAGAACTTGCCTGTCCACCCAAAATGTGGAGAGACTGACCTTTGTCAAGTTGAATCAGCCAGGATTTCCAACCACCAATTCCTGATGCATCAGACTAGATCATCCATGTTGCCACACCAAGACTTTGATAAAAAATGTCCGGTTTCTTCTGACTACCTAATTTACTATTCTAATGCTGCAACCCGCCTGATGCCACACATCTGATGCCAAGTGCTCATTCTTTTACCCACCTTCGTCAGCGGGTACTGGTATTGCCACCCACCGCCCCACTCTGTTACCGGGTCACTTTGTGGTCTCCTGATGCAACAGCTGCTGCCATCTCCACACTATATAAATTTGCCACTCTGTGGTATCCTCCTGCTGCTGCCGCCATCTCCACACTATGTCACCTTGCCACTCTGTGGTCTCCTGATCCTGCTGCTACTGCCATCTCCATACTATGTCACCTTGCCACTCTGTGGTATCCTCCTGATGCTGCTGCTGCCACCTCCACACTCTGTCATTGGGCCGCTCTGCGGACTCCTCATGCTGCTGCCAACTCCAGACTCTGTCATTGTGACAGTCTGTGGCCTCCTCCTAATGCTGCTTCTGTTGCCGCCACCTCCACACTCTGTCGTTTTGGCCCCATGACTGCCCTAATAAGTGATGTGTGCCTTTAAATGTGGCCTCAATGAAAAAAGTCACTTAGATACGTAGCTGTAGTTATCGTGCTGCAGGTCCTCGATGTGATGTGGGTTAAAATCACAGAATCCAGTAAATCGTTGTATAAGAAGACCGTGCTGCTGCTCACTCCTCTAAACTTCCTCTTTTTTCGGTACAGAGCAAATATCTGGCATGGAAACGGACCATCAAGCTCCACAGATAGGTATCTCTCCTCTACCTAACCTTCCTGTAGGTAATCAACGAATCGCAACCATAGTGAAGCACTGACTTCCTCCGTACATTAAAAAGGTTTTATTATACTCACAAGCGGAAACTTGATTAAAACGTATGAATAAAATCACAAAGGTGCACAATCACAGGTATCGCCCGACCCCGGTTTCGCTTACGCGCTTCTTCAGGAGCCAGAAATTAGTGCAGCAGTGTCCTAAAAAGATTAAAATAGACAAATCACCGGGTTCAGATAGGGATGAGCGGACCCGTGGATGTTCGGGTTCGGCCGAACTTCGGGTCAAAATTCGGGTTCCCAAACTTGACCTGAACTCGAAAATGAACCCCATTGAAGTCAATGGGGACCTGAACTTTGCACTAAAATGGCTGTAAAATAGTCGTAGTAAGGGCTAGAGGGCTGCAAAAGGAAGCAAAATGGGGGTAAGAGCAGGACAGTTGCCCTGCAAACAAATGTGGATAGGGAAATGACTTAAAATGACATAGAATAGATAAAAATAAAAAATCATAGTCTTGAACTAGGAGGCGGAGGTCAAAGTGGAGTAGGAGGTTGAGGAGGCAGTGAACATGGCAGTGTAGGTGGAAGCAGCGGTGGAGGAGGAGGAGGTAGCCAACACAGGTTTTTTTTTATTAGTTTTTTTTCTTCCTTTTTTTATTTTTTTTATAAATTTGGGAAGACAAATTACATTGGGAAATAGAAAAAAGAATGCAAAGAGAAAGTGCGCTGGAGTATAACAATGGCTGGGTGCGGCCGGTAAACTTGTCTACTCAGCACAAGGTATGGACAAGTCCTGTGGGATCCATGCCTGGTTCATTTTAATGAACGTGAGCTTGTCCTTGTCCGTGATTACCCCCCCTGCCGTGCTAAACACACGTTCGGAGAATACACTTTCTGCAGGGCAGACCAGCACCTCCAAGGCGTAAAGGGCAAGCTCAGGCCATGAGCCCAATTTGGAGACCCAGAAGTTGAATAGGGCAGACCCATCAGTCAGTACGTGTAGGCATGTGCACACGTACTGTTCCACCATGTTGCTGTAATGCTGCCTCCTGCTAAGACATTCCATATCAGCTGGTGATGCTGGTTGTTGTGGCGTGCTGACAAAGCTTTTCCACATTTCGGCCTTGCTAACCCTGCATTCTGAGGTGCTGGAGGTGCCCCAGCTGTGTTGGCGACTTCTCTGCCTTCGCCTTGTGCTTCCACTGAGCCTCTGCTATAGGTGTGCATGCCATCAGCAGCGCGTCTACCAGCGCGCGCTTGTACTCGCTCATCTTCCGATCATGCTCCAGTGATGGAATTAAGGACGGCAGGTTGTCTTGGTAGCAAGGATCCAGCAGGGTGGCCACCCAGTAATCAGCACTGGTTAGAATGTGGGCAACTCGGCGGTCGTTGCACAAGCACTGCAGCATGTAATCGCTCATGTGTGCCAGGTTGCCCAGAAGCAACGACAAGCTGTCTTCAGTGGTAGGTGTATTGTCTGTGTCCTCCGTATCCCCCCAGCCACGCTCCAATGATGCCTATGAGCTGCTTTGGGTGCCACCCTGCTGTGAACACGGTTCTTCCTTCTCCTCATCCTCCTCATCCTGCAGAACTGTGCCCTGGCTTGACAGTTGTGTAAATGGCCTCTGTTGGTGCAGAAACCCACCCTCCGAGCCACTTGTGAATGACTGGCCTGATAACCGTTTTTTTTTCAAGGAGACATACAAGAGGGATAGTAATGCAGAGGACTGCATTATCGGCACTGGCCACTGTTGGTGGAGTACTTGAAACAGCGCAACACGGCACACATGTCCTGCATGGAGGCCCACTCATTGGTGGTGAAGTGGTGCTGTTCCGCAGAGTGACTCACCCGTGCATGCTGCCGCTGAAACTCCACTATCGCCTGCTGCTGCTTGCACAGTCTCTCCAGCATGTGCAAAGTGGAGTTCCACCTCATGGGTACATCGCATAAGAGGCGGTGAGTGGGAATGCCGAAGTTACGCTGCAGCGCAGACAGGCGAGCAGCAGCGGGGTGAGAACGCCGAAAGCATGCACAGACAGTGTGGACATGGAACAGTGTGGGCATGATGACGGTGGTGGTGGAGGTGGTGGTGTTGCCGCCACATCCTCTGTTTGTGGGTTGGCAGGCGCCACTGTCACTACAGAGGGGGAGGAAGAGGCTGATAGCAGCAGAAGAGGGAGCAAGAGGAGCCTGAGATTTTTTGTGGTTTTTCAGATGTGTACTCCACTGCAGCTCATGCTTGGCATTTAGATACCTGGTCATGCAGGTGGTGCTCAGGTGTAGAACATTTATGCCTCGCTTCAGGCTCTGATTGCACGGCGTGAGAACCACTCGCATCTTGTCGTCAGCACGTTGTCTGAAGAACTGCCATGCCAGGGAACTCCTTGGAGCTGGCTTTGGTGTGCTCAGTCCCTGGGTGTGGTGGGCACTGGGCAGTAGCAGGCATACTGGCTAGGGAACAGACACTCTAATTTTGAACCCTGCTCCCTCTTTTGCTGTGCGGCTGGCTGCTGTGTGACCCCCACCTCTTCCTCCGAACTGCACACATCACTCGCATGACCTTGATTCCATGTGGGGTCTAGGACCTCATCATCCTCCACAATATCTTCTACCCACTCTTCACCCCTGCTCTCCTTGCCGGTCTGCTAACGGCAGAAAGCCGCAGCAGTTGGCACCTGTGTTTTGTCATCATCATCAGACACGTGCTGCGGTGTTCCTCCCATGTTCACATCCTGAAACATAAGTGGTTGGGTATCAGTGCGCTTAATCTCTTCTACTTCTAGGGCAGGGCTAGGTGGATGGTCCACAGAAACCCTGCCAGCAGAGTCATCAAAAAGCATGAGCCTGCTGCATGACTTGGGGTTCAGACTGCCTGGCTGATTTGCAAGGGGGTGAGATGAAAGGCAGATGCCCATGGTCTGCAGGTGCCAACTCAGCGGTTTCAGCAGGGAACCGGGTAGAAGACAATGTGAAGGAACTGGAGGTACTGTCAGCCATCCAATCTACTACCGCCTCTACTTGTTCTGGCCTCACCATTCGTACACCAGTATTCGGGCCTAAAAAATGATGTCCTGTCGTCTATGTGCGCCTGAGGAAGGGGTTTCATTTGGGCGTGTAGCTGGCACAGATCGACCACGTCCTCTCCCTGCAACAGGAGCTCCACCAGCAGCACCACAACCAGGGCCATATCCCTTAGTTGATGCTCTCCTCATTTTTGACGTCACTGACCGAACTAACAAACAGATTAACTATATTAATTTCCCTGTCACGTATGCAGTGCAGGTGTACCTCACACCAAAAATGGGATTATGTCACCCACCGAACTAACAGACGGATTAACTATATTAATTTCCCGGTCACATATGCAGTGCACGTGTATCTTACACCAAAAATGGGTATATGTCATTGGCCAAACTAAAAGTCAGATTAAGTATATTAATTTCCCCGTCACGTACAAAGTGCACGTGTATCTCACACCAAAAATAGAAATATGTCATCCACCGAACTAACAGACGGATTAACTATATTAGTTTCCCTGTCACATATGCAGTGCACGTGTATCTCACACCAAAAACGGTATACTGTATGTCACCAGCCGAACTAACAGTCAGTAAGGGCCGGACTGGGGGGGCAGAGCCCATAGGGGAGGCCACATGACGTGGGGGTTTGGTTTAGAGTAGACATGTTCAACCTGCGGCCCTCTAGCTGTTGCAAAACTACAACTCCCAGCATCCCTGAACAGCCTACAGCAGGGCATGGTGGAAGTTGTAGTTTTACAGCTGTAGGGCCGCAGGTTGAGCATCCCTGGTTTAGAGAGACCCTGGGGTGTGGGGGGATAGGTCAGCAGGGTTGGATGGGATGGGTTAGGTAATCCCTGGGGGGGTAGGATTGGGCAGTTTGAGTGTAGGAGTGGAGATTTAGGGGTAAAAAGGGGAAAAGAGGGGAAGAAGAGAGCAATTTTAGATGAGATTAGAGATCTGAGGCACGTTGTTAGGTAGCGCTCACCTTAGCCATGGAGCAGCTTAAAGATGCCATCAGGGAGTTGAGGGTGGCGGCGGAGATTCGTGGCACCGACTGGGTCCAGGACCAGGTGCAGATGCTGTTATGGGGGGCGGCTGGGGCTCCTGTTCCGTCCCAACTATCTGTAACCCGGACGTGGCCGCCGGCGCGCTAAAGTTCTCCCTCACCCCTCTGGGCTCCGCGCCGGATTCAGAGCCCTTCCGAGCACCCTTCACGTCGGGGCACAGCGGGGAAAGTTTCCTCCCGTATGCCCCAACGTGGAAGGAATCCGCTATGTAGGTGGATCCCCCGACATGGCCAGACTCGGTCACATCGTACAGCAGGGAGAGGCGGCTTGGGTTCCGGACCAGGCACGGCAGGCACCTTCACAAACCCTGGCGAGGAAGGTGCCCCCCAGCATGAGCAGGTGTCACGGCGGGGAGTGGGGAAAACCCCCCACCGTGCAATGACAGTGGCTGCAACGCCAGATAGCAGGGAACAGGGAGCAGGTCACCTCCTAATGCAACCCTGAAATCTCCCTAGACTCCTAGTGCATGAGCCACCTCTGATGGTAAGTGGGCTCATTCTCACCAACCTAGAACCCTAGGTATCCCTGCTATGCCCTAGGCCTGATGACAGGGAAGAGACCACCCATTCATCCTTTACCACGGATAAATGGTGTCCCCAGAGGCCCAGTAGCTGGCAGGATGCAAGACTATGGGATAAGCAATACGTCAGGTAAGTAACACAGCAACAAAACAAATGCTATCCACACTTACCTGCCGCAGCCGAGATGGAAGGACAGCTCCAGGCTGGGAAGCCCACAGTCTTGCTATTGCTTAAACCCCTCCGGGAAAGCAAGCCCCTTTCGGAGCAGGCACACCAACATATAAACCTCCAAACACAGACCACTACAAAACAACATACACCAGGTGGGGGAGGAATGTCAGAGACACACTGGAGGGGACACACAGCCAGGGCAAGGTAAACAATATAATAAATAAGGGTGACTCACACAGACAACACTCAGCCAGGGAGCAAAGCTCCTACACAGACTGATAACCAACAAACTATGACCTCAGGCTCCAACACACCAATATATAAGGAGGCCTGAGGTTACACCCACCACACCACTAGTAATTAACCCCATGCCAACCATAACAGAGAAGCACGTGCAAACAACAAACTACACGTTGCCACAGGCAACTAGTCTGCACGGCAACCGCGTCACGGGGCGTCCTGAGGCACGGGGCTGCTTCGAGTCCAGAGGCAGCGTGCAGCAGGCCCCCTTCACTGAGGCAGCAGCAAGGAAAGAGCTCCGCCCCCCATGAGCCAACCATGGAGGAGACCAGCTCTATCGTCCCTGGCCCGAGCACTGCCAGGGGACAGTGTGAATAAGAAACTTCTTCAAGATCCAGAAGATCGTTGCAGAGGAGCGGTCATCTGGAATCAGGATCTGCGGCTAATGGCGACACAGCACCCATGCAGCCAGGGGAGAATTTGTGGGGACCTTTAGCACAGTTGGGGACGGGTATGGGTAATGGAGGTGGTGGGGGGCCCCAGATGGATTTAGGTAGAGGTTTGGTAAAGCTTCTGGGGGGGCTGGCGGGCTTACTAGCGGGATGGGGTATGGGGGGGTATCCCCATTTTCAGCGTGGGGTGTGGCAGGGGTTCCTGGAGGGTCTGGGACTGTGGGGGAAGGTAGGCTGGGGGAGACAAGTAACATGGCATCGGTACAAATGCAGGCGGGTGGCGACGCAGAGGAAGAAACAGTGAGGTTGGATGATAAGGCAAGGGGGGAGGTATATGTCTGTTTTGAGGGTCCGTTGGGGGCTCATTTAAAACAAGAGGTGAAGGAGATTTTTTCTCTGCTTCCACTGGAAAGATTTAACCTAGATAGGGCAAGGAGGGAAGAGGGCAAAAAAGAGGATGAAGAAAAGTGAAGATTTCTGTTAATACGAACGTTTTCTAATTGGTTGCATGCGTTTGAGATATTGGCAATTGTGATTGGGGAGAAGGCTCCGGAGTGTGTTCGGCGCTGTTTTGCTATTTGGACGCTATTGGCGAGGAGTATCGGGTGTATGGGGGGATAGCTTGGCTGAGCTATGACAAACAGTTCTGTCAGTGGATGGCGGTACGTCTGGAAATTAGATGGGACCACAAGGATATAGCTTTGTGGTTGAAGGTGACTGCACCGGTTAGATCGGGTCAGTCCTTTCGAGGTGAATCCGGAGGTGGGAGTCGCAACAGCGGCCGAGAAGGGATTGTGTTTCTCGTTTAATGAGGGCGGCTGTAAATTTGGGGCAAAATGTAAGTTCAAGCATGAGTGCTCTGTATGTGGGGGTCCTATTGAGCGGCACGATGCTTTAAGGGCAGTAGACAGAGGGAAGGATAACCATAGCAAAGGGGGAGACGACGGTATGTTTAGAAAAGATGGAGCCGTACCTCGTTAGATACCCGGATAAAGGGGACGCAGCATTGCTTCGCTAGGGTTTTTTAGTGGGATTTAAAATTTTGTTCGTTCCAGGTGATGTGGTGTTGTTAAAAAGAAACTTGCTGTCGGCTAGGGAGCATCCGGAGGTAGTGGCAGATAAACTTTACAGAGAGGTCATGCTAGCACAGACGGCTGGCCTGTTTGCGGAACCGCCATTCGTGAATTTGCGGGTGTCGCCGCTGGGGGTAGTCCCAAAGAAGGAGGCGAGTAAGTTTCGACTTATTCATCACCTGTCTTTTCTGAAAGGATTGTCGGTCAATGATGGTATTGACCCTGCCTTGTGTTCGGTGGTCTATACGTCATTTGACGCAGCAGTAGCGTGGGTTAAAAATTGTAGATGCGGAGCCTTACTAGCAAAGATGGATATTGAGGCGGCGTTTAGGTTACTGCCAGTGGACCCGCATATTTCGAGATGTTTAGTTCGTTTTTGGAATGGGCGATGGTGGACGCGTCAGGTTGTGAATCTATTATTCACTAACTTTCTGTGTATTGGCCCTCGGGAGTCGTGGGTTTGTGCATTGTTGTTGCATACCTTGGGTACGTTGTTTGAGTCGTTTGGGGTTCCATTGGCGACGGAAAATATAATAGGGCCAGCCACGGACTTGAGTTTCTTGGGGATAGTGATTGATACGATTAGGATGGAATGTAGATTGCCTAGGGACAAGTTGGAAGACTTGAAGAGGGAAGTAGCAAGGGCACAGCAGTTAAAGAAGATTCAGTCCTGATCAAAAGTTTAAGACCACTTGAAAAATGGCAAAAAATCATATTTAGCAAGGCAGGTTCTTAACAAGGGTCCAAGTAGAGCTTCAACATGCAACAAGAAGAAATGGGAGTGAGACAAAACATTTTTTGAGCATTCAATTTAATGAAAACAACAAATAAACTGAAACAGGCTGTCTTTCAGCTGATCAAAAGTTTAGGACCACACCTCAAAAAAAAAACTAAACCCCCCCAAAACAGAAATCCAACTTCCAAACATGAACTCAGTAATGAGTAGCTCCGCCGTTATTGTTTATCACTTCAAAAATTTATTTCGGCATGCTTGATGCAAGCGTTTCCATTAGGTGAGTGGGAACATTTCTCCAAGTGGTGAATGAAGACAGCCGCACAAAGGCCATCTACTGTCTGGAACTGTTGTCCATTTTTGAAAACTTCCCTTGCCATCCATCCCCAAAGGTTCGCAATTGGATTTAGATCAGGGGAACACGCAGGATGGGCCAAAAGAGTGATGTTATTCTCCTGGAAGAAGTCCTTTGTCCTGCGTGCATTGTGTACTGTAGCGTTGTCCTGTTGAAAAACCCAGTCGTTACCACTAGAGTTGAGTGGACACCTGGATGTTCGGGTTCCACGAGTTCGGCCGAACGTGAAAAAAAAGTTTGGGTTCGGGACCCGAATTGACCCCGAACCCGAACCCTATTGAAGTCAATGGGGACCCAAACATTTGGGCACTAAAATGGCTCTAAAATAGTCCTGGAAAGGGCTAGAGGGCTGCAAAAGGCATCAAAATGTGCTTAAGAGCATGGCAACTGTTCTGCAAACAAATATGGATAGGGAAATGACTTAAAATAACATAACATACAGAAAAATTAAAAATAACAATCTGGATCTAAGAGTAGGAGGTTGAGGAGGCGGTGAATGGGTGGATGTGGCGGTGTAGGTTGTAGTGGCGGTGTAGGTGGAAGCGGCTGTGAAGGAGGAATAGGTAGCCAACACTGATTTGTGTTATTTTTAATTTTTAAATTGGGGTATCCCCCAAAATATTGGGAGATATAACAAAATAAAACAAAGAATAAGTGCACTTGAGTACAAGAATGGATGGTTGAGGCTGGTATAAATGTCTATTCTGCACAAGGTACGGACAAGTCCTGTGGGATCCATGCCTGGTTCATTTTAATAAACGTAAGCTCGTCCACATTGGCTGTGGCCTGTGATAATGCTCTCTGCCGTGCTAAACACACGTCCACACTATACACTGGCTGCAGGGCAGGTCAACACCTCTAAGGCTGACAAAGCTTTTCCACATTTGGGCCATGCTAACCCTGCCTTCTCAGGTGCTGGCGGTGCCCCAGCTGCGTTGGCGACCTCTTCCTCCTCCTCTGCCTTCGCCTTGTGCTTCCACTGTGCCCCCGCTATCAGGTGGGAATGCTATCATTAGCATGCGCTTGTAGTCGCGCATCTTCCGATAAGTAACAGATGTTTTCACTAAATATAGTTCCCTGTCAGCAATGCAGAGCAGGGGTTCATTCACGGCAAAAGGGGGATCTTGTCACCCAGCAATAGAACAGAGGATTTTGAGAGATTTAGGCCTATGTCACCCAGGCACAGCAGGGGTTCATTCACGGCAAAAGGGGGTTCATGTCACCCAGCAATAGAACAGAGGATTTTGAGAGATTTAGGTCCCTGTTACCCAGGCACAGCAGGGGTTCATTCACGGCAAAAGGGGGATATTGTCACCCAGCAATAGAACAGAGGATTTTGAGAGATTTAGGCCCCCGTCACCCAGGCACAGCAGGGGTTCATTCACGGCAAAAGGGGGATCTTGTCACCCAGCAATAGAACAGAGGATTTTGAGAGATTTAGGCCCCCGTCACCCAGGCACAGCAGGGGTTCATTCACAGCAAAAGGTGGTTCATGTCACCCAGCAATAGAACAGAGGATTTTGAGAGATTTAGGCCCATGTCACCCAGGCACAGCAGGGGTTCATTTACGGCAAAAGAGGGTTCATGTCACCCAGCAATAGAACAGAGGACTTTGAGAGATTTAGGCCCATGTCACCCAGGCACAGCAGGCATTCATTCACGGCAAAAAGGGGTTCATGTCACCCAGCAATAGAGCAGACGATTTTGAGAGAATTAGGCCCCTGTCACCCAGGCACAGCAGGGGTTCATTTACGGCAAAAGGGGGTTCATGTCACCCAGCAATAGAACTGAGGATTTTGAGAGATTTAGGCCCATGTCACCCAGGCAGAGCAGGGGTTTATTCACGGCAAAAGGGGGTTCATGTCACCCAGCAATAGAACAGACGATTTTGAGAGATTTAGGTCCCTGTCACCCAGGCACAGCAGGGGTTCATTCATGGCAAAAGGGGGTTCATGTCACCCAGCAATAGAACAGAGGATTTTAAAAGATTTAGGCCCCTGTCACCCAGGCACAGCAGGGGTTCATTCACGACAAAAGGGGGTTCCTGTCATCCAGCAATAGAATAGAGGATTTTGAGAGATTTAGGCCCCTGTCACCCAGGCACAGCAGGGGTTCATTCACGGCAAAAGGGGGTTCATGTCACCCAGCAATAGAACAGAGGACTTTGAGAGATTTAGGCCCCTGTCACCCAGGCACAGCAGGGGTTCATTCACGGCAAAAGGGGGTTCATGTCACCCAGCAATAGAACAGAGGATTTTGAGAGATTTATGCCCCTGTCACCCAGGCACAGCAGGGGTTCATTCACGGCAAAAGGGGGTTCATGTCACCCAGCAATAGAACAGAGGATTTTGAGAGATTTATGCCCCTGTCACCCAGGCACAGCAGGGGTTCATTCACAGCAAAAGGGGGTTCATGTCACCCAGCAATAGAACAGAGGATTTTGAGAGATTTAGGCCCCTGTCACCCAGGCACAGCAGGGGTTCATTCACGGCAAAAGGGGGTTCATGTCACCCAGCAATAGAACAGAGGATTTTGAGAGATTTAGGCCCCTGTCACCCAGGCACAGCAATGGCTCATTCATGGCAAAAGGGGGTTCCTGTCACCCAGCAACAGAACAGAGGATTTTAAAAGATTTAGGCCCCTGTCACCCAGGCACAGCAGGGGTTCATTCACGGCAAAAGGTGGTTCATATCACCCAGCAATAGAACAGACGTTTTTGAGAGACTTAGGCCCCTGTCACCCAGGCACAGCAGGGGTTCATTCACGGCAAAAGGGGGATCTTGTCACCCAGCAATAGAACAGAGGATTTTGAGAGATTTAGGCCCCCCGTCACCCAGGCACAGCAGGGGTTCATTTCCGGCAAAAGATGCTTCATGTCACCCAGCAATAGAACAGAGGATTTTGAGAGATTTAGGCCCATGTCACCTAGGCACAGCAGGGGTTCATTCACGGCAAAAAGGGGTTCATGTCACCCAGCAATAGAACAGACGATTTTGAGAGAATTAGGCCCCTGTCACCCAGGCACAGCAGGGGTTCATTCACGGCAAAAGGGGGTTCATGTCACCCAGCAATAGAACAGAGGATTTTGAGAGATTTATGCCCCTGTCACCCAGGCACAGCAGGGGTTCATTCACAGCAAAAGGGGGTTCATGTCACCCTTCAATAGAACAGAGGATTTTGAGAGATTTAGGCCCCTGTCAACCAGGCACAGCAGGGGTTCATTCATGGCAAAAGGGGGTTCCTATCACCCAGCAACAGAACAGAGGATTTTAAAAGATTTAGGCCCCTGTCACCCAGGCACAGCAGGGGTTCATTCACGGCAAAAGGGGGTTCATGTCACCCAGCAATAGAACAGACGATTTTGAGAGATTTAGGCCCTTGTCACCCAGGCACAGCAGGGGTTCATTCACGGCAAAAGGGGGATCTTGTTACCCAGCAATAGAACAGAGGATTTTGAGAGATTTAGGCCCCTGTCACCCAGGCACAGCAGGGGTTCATTCACTGCAAAAGGGGGTTCATGTCACCCAGCAATAGAACAAAGGATTTTTAGAGATTTAGAACCCTGTCACCTAGGCACAGCAGGGGTTCATTCACGGCAAAAGGGGGTTCATGTCACCCAGCAATAGAACAGAGGATTTTGAGAGATTTAGGCCCCTGTCACCCAGGCACAGCAGGGGTTCATTCACGGCAAAAGGGGGTTCATGTTGTAGTGTACGGGGACTGTAATGCCCGTCACTACAAAAGGGTCACTTGTTGTGCTGTCGTGTCCCCTTATTTATGGGGAAGTTGGTATAAGTCATCTTTATAAAATGTAATGTAATGTAATGCTATGTATTTCCCTGTTACTGTGAAACTTGCATGTACAGGCCTGCTAGGGGTGTCATTTCAGCTCTTAGTCACTAGAGGGAGCTAGGGAGCCCTAGTTTATATAAGGCCCAGTCAGGGAAAGGAAAGTCAGTCTAGAGTCTTAAGTGGGAGTCTAAAGCTGCAGCCTGTAGTCTGAAGTTGGAGCTTAGACTATGTCAGAGACAAGTCCAGGCCTGAAGCCTGCGGACCAGGAGAGGGTATTGCAGTCCCTGTAACCGGGTTCCAGATCCAAGGAGAAGGTTCCCCTCCTGAATTTATATATGCAGAAGCAGGAAGACCACTGTTAAACAGCCTGGGAGTTCAGAAGTTTCTAGAGGCTGAGGAAGCAGAGAGAGGGACAGAGGCAAGCTCAGAGAAGCAAGAGGTACTCAAGACAACAGAGGAGGTACTTGATAAAGATAAAACCAAGGATATACGCCAGAGCTAGGGCATTGGGCCTTGGAGAAGAGTTTATATGTTCCAGGATCAGTCAGGAATAGAGTGTAAGCTGCCTGTACTACAAATCCTGTGTTTAACACTCTGAAGTCACCTTGCTATATATATTGCCTGCATCAAATGTACTGCAACCAACTGTCTGCAAAGGAACTGCGCTTCCATCTATGTCCCTTAGGGCTGTCGAATATAATCGATGCAGCGATGCATCGCGATTCGACCCCCGGCGATTCTGCATCGATGCGGTTGCTTTAAATAATCGATGCATGTTGATGACGTCAGCATCGCGTCCGCCGTGCAGCGCCTTCTTTCCCGCCTCCCGCTGACGTGACGACAGTGACACCCCCCTCCCCCTGTGTCGCACACTCCGAGTCCCTTCATCCATCACAGGCAGCAGGAGAGGAGACCCGCAGGTGCCACGTGCCAGCCAGACTCTGCCACCTTGTTGTGACAGGTAGGTGACCATCACACAGATACACCACTCACAGAGACTGCAGCTGGTCACTGCCTGTTACCGTACCTAAAAAAAAAAATTGTCACTTGTGTCACCTCACCTGTCCGTTTTTCCTCACTCCTCAGGCTCAGTCCAGTCCACCACAGGCAGGAGGAGAATCGCTCCACCACCAGCAGCCAGCAGTGTTACTTTTTCTGTTGATCTCGTGGCAGGCTTTAGGCTTAGTCACTCAAATTTTTTTTTATTTTTTTTTAAACTGACAGAGTTTGACAACATCATCGTCACGTCAAGACTTGTGTCATCCCTACTCACAAATTCACATAAATGCCTGGCATGCATTGCATTTGCTAATAAATAAAAATGGCAGAAGTAGAACAAAAGGAACGAGAGATAAAAAATGCACCTAGCTTTTTAAAAGCAAACATCTGGGAACATTTTGGCTTTTATGAAAAAAGTAGGAAGCACGAATTGGACAAGTCATACGCTGTGTGTAAAATCTGTCACACAAAAATTAAATATCTAGGGAATACTACTAATCTGAGAAACCACGTCAGCCGTTTTCACCCAGAAATGCTAAAACCTACCACCACCACCACCACCACCAAGGAAATGAACCCAGATCAGCCAAGAATTGATGCAATGTTACAGTCAACTTTGCCGCCCAACTCTGAAAAGGTAAAGAGAATAACAAAAGCTGTGGCAGCTTTCATAGCGAAGGACCTGCGCCCTTACTCTGTTGTGGAAAACAGTGGGTTTTGCTACCTTTTGAAGACGATAGAGCCGCGTTACAAGATCCCGTCACGAAGTCACTTTACAGAAAACATCATACCTGCACTCTACCACGAAACCAAAGCTAAGATAATTGCATCAATGAGCCAAGCAAGTCGAGTCGCAATAACGTGTGATTCCTGGACTTCAGTCACGACAGAGTCTTATGTTACAACAACAGCACATTACGTTAGTAAGGACTGGCAGATTTTGTCGCATGTACTGCAAACGAGAGCCATTTATGAGTCTCACACGGGTGCTCATCTGGCAGAGCTACTTTCTCATGTTGTGGAAGAATGGCAGCTGTCCGATAAATCTGTAGTGCTTGTGACCGACAACGCGTCAAACATGATAGTTGCAGCTCAAGTTGGAAAATTCCCCCATGTGAAATGCTTCGCCCATACACTGAATCTTGCATCCCAGCGAGCGTTGAAAGTGGCCACTCTCTCTAGGCTTCTTGGCAGAGTACGTCGGATATCCACATTCTTTCACCGCAGCACTAGAGCAAGCCACTGTCTAAAAGAGAAACAGAAATGTCTTGGCCTGAAGAATCATAAGCTGATAACTGATGTGGCAACAAGATGGAACAGTGCATACGACATGGTCGAGAGGTTCTTGGAACAACAACCTGCAGTCTGTGCCACCTTGCTGTCTCCAGAAGTCAGAAGAGAAGAGTCCGATCTCTGCACTCTAAACGAAACAGATGTGTCAAATGCAGAGGACGCCGTGAGTGCATTAAAGCCAATGAAGGATGCAACCATGCTGATGTCAGAAGAGCGCAATCCAACAGTTTCTCTCATTGCCCCTATAAATGCACAACTTCTCCAGAGCATGACAGACACGATGGGAGACACACCCATGATCCATGAGATCAAGAATTCTATTAGAACAGATCTCCAGAAGAGGTACAGCAGTGAGGCCGAGAAGAAGATCCTTCATACAGCCTCTGCACTGGATCCTCGCTTTAAGGGACTGCCTTTCATCCTCACAGATGAAGAAAGATTGGAGATATTTAAAGGAGTCACTGAGGAAGCTGCATCCTTGGAGGTAATTAAATTAATTTGAAGAATTCCATCATGTTTCTTCTTGAAACGACAGTAGCACTACCACGCTTCTGAATCTGATGCGGTGCGGGAACTGTACTGTCCGTTTCCTGTGCTTTTTCATCACCCCATCAGAATCAAAGGCATTGACATTTGTGTTTTTACTTATTGTTTTTTTTCCATTTCTTTTTTGTTCAAACACAGATTACATCAGATGAGAGTGAGAGGACACAAGAGGATCATCAAGTGCCTAGAAGAAAACGAACTCTGGAAGAAGAGGACAGTTCACCCATCGAAGACAACCATTCTGAATCTCCACCATCTCCTCCCAAAAAGGCCAGATCGCTGCTCGTGAGTTTGCTGGGACAGTCTTTCACTGACACTGAAGGTACAATAGAACCCAAAAAGACCCCCTATGCCAAGGCTGAAGAGGAAATGGAAAACTATTGTAAAGCCCCACCTCTGCCTCTCACTGAGGACCCTTTGAACTGGTGGCGTGAGCATGAGGTCATATTTCCCCTCCTTTCTCGGCTGTCAAAGCAATACTTGTGTATCCCAGGTACAAGCGTGTCTGCAGAGCGGGTTTTCTCCACTGCAGGAGATGTGGTAACTGCAAAAAGAAGCGCCCTCAAACCAGACCATGTAGATCAATTGGTGTTCTTACAGAAAAATCTACATGTTCCCAAATGCTGAGCAGTGTTTTTAATTTTATAGATTTTGTTTATAGCATTGTCTCTGCCACTGAAATTTTTTATTTCTCTGTCTCCCCTGCCAGACTCCCCTTTTCCCTTCCCCTCCCCTTTTCCCCCTTCCCCTTCCCTTTTCCCTTCCCCTTTTCCCTTTCCCTCCCCTTTTCCCTTTCCCTCCCCTTTTCCCTTTCCCCTTTCCTTCCGCTTTTCCCTTTCCCTCCCCTTTTCCCTTTCCCTCTCCCTCCCCTTTTCCCTTTCCCTCTCCCTCCCCTTTTTCCCTCTCTCTCCTCCTTTCCTTTTTTTTTCCCTCTCTCCTCCTTCTTTCCTCCCTCTCTCCTCATTCTTTCCTTCCTCCCTCTCTCCTCATTCTTTCCTTCCTCCCTCTCCCTCATTCTTTCCTTCCTCCCTCTCCCTCTTTCCTTCTCCAAGAGAAGGAAAGAAGGGGAGAGAGAGAGAGAAGGAAAGGGGAGAGACTAGAGGAGGAAAGGAGGAGAACTTTTCCTCTCCTCCGGCTCCTAGTCCTACTAGTCCTTTCCTCAATTTTACCTCATTCTTTCTCTCCTTTCTCTTTCTTTTCTTTCTTTCTCTCCTTTTTTCTGTCTTTCTCTATCTCTCTTTCCGTCTCCCCATCTCTCGTTCTGTCTCCCTCTCAGTCTCTCTATCTCTTTTTCCGTTTACCGCTCTGTGTCTGTCTCTGTGTCTGTCTCTGTGTCTGTGTGTATGTCTGTGTCTCTCTGTGTCTGTCTGTGTCTCTGTGTCTGTCTGTCTGTGTCTCTGTGTCTGTCTGTGTCTCTGTGTCTGTCTGTCTGTGTCTCTGTGTCTGTCTGTCTGTGTCTCTGTGTCTGTCTGTCTGTGTCTCTGTGTCTGTCTGTCTGTGTCTCTGTGTCTGTCTGTCTGTGTCTCTGTGTCTGTCTGTCTGTGTCTCTGTGTCTGTCTGTCTGTGTCTCTGTGTCTGTCTGTCTGTGTCTCTGTGTCTGTCTGACTGTCTCTGTGTCTGTCTCTGTGAGTGTCTGTCTCTGTGAGTGTCTGTCTCTGTGTCTGTCTGTCTCTGTGTCTTTCTTTCTCCCCCCCCCCCCTTTCCCTCCCCCTTCCCCTTTCCCTCCCCCCCCTTTCCCCTTTCCCTCCCCCCCCCCTTTCCCCTTTCCCCCCCCCCCCCTTTCCCTTTTCCCTCCCCCCCTTTACCTTTTTCCTCCCCTTTCCCCTCCCCTTTCCCTTTTTCCTCCCCACCCCTCCCTCACGACGAGTTACTCCAACTCCATCCCTGTCATTGTCAACAAGACCAGTTACTTAACGGTTAACGCCAGTTATGCCACTCTCGTCCTCAACGGAACGCACTCAGTCACTGTGACTGACTGACTGGTGGGGTGCCGTCGTGGCACTGGCAGTCAGACTGGCAGTGACCGCCTGCAGGTGACTGGCAGTGGTCGCCAGGTCGTGGCAATTGCAAACGATCAATGAATGTAACATTTTGTTATAATATGTATATTTGTAATTGTATAATATCATATATTCTAAGTTCACTGTGATGATTAATCAGAATATATGATATTATTATAGCTTTTAGCAGCACTGGAGTGGAGAGGAGATGGAGAATGGTTTTCTATTATGCGACTGTCCGTCCGATCCATTTTGTATTTTTACACTGACGTGTTTTTTGGTGTTTTCCCAATGTGTCTGTCATGCTCTGTGAATTTCTGACTCTGTTTAGGGGTTTAACCTTCAACCAAAAGAATTCTGTATTTAATTCCAGACAACTGACGCCCGCCAAGCCACCAGAGGAAGGCAAATCCTTGAAAGAATAAATTGAAACTTAAAACCTGGAGTAAATCTTTATTGGATCACACAAATACACATTCACACAAACCAAAAAAACACACACCGACCTTCTGACCTCATGTCTGACTATGGTGGCTGTGCCACATTGCCCGTCCTGTGGCCTGCCCTTTACCATTATGATTCAGTGAGGAGGATGTGTGTTTATTTTTTTTCTGGGGTTCATTCACGGCAAAAGGGGGATCTTGTCACCCAGCAACAGAACAGAGGATTTTAAAAGATTTAGGCCCCTGTCACCCAGGCACAGCAGGGGTTCATTCACGGCAAAAGGTGGTTCATGTCACCCAGCAATAGAACAGACGTTTTTGAGAGACTTAGGCCCCTGTCACCCAGGCACAGCAGGGGTTCATTCACGGCAAAAGGGGGATCTTGTCACCCAGCAATAGAACAGAGGATTTTGAGAGATTTAAGCCCCTGTCACCCAGGCAAAGCAGGGGTTCATTCACGGCAAAAAGGGGTTCATGTCACCCAGCAAAAGAACAGACGATTTTGAGAGAATTAGGCCCCTGTCACCCAGGCACAGCAGGGGTTCATTTACGGCAAAAGGGGGTTCATGTCACCCAGCAATAGAACAGAGGATTTTGAGAGATTTAGGCCCATGTCACCTAGGCAAAGCAGGGGTTCATTCACGGCAAAAAGGGGTTCATGTCACCCAGCAATAGAACAGACGATTTTGAGAGATTTAGGTCCCTGTCACCCAGGCACAGCAGGGGTTCATTCACGACAAAAGGGGGTTCCTGTCATCCAGCAATAGAACAGAGGATTTTGAGAGATTTAGGCCCCTGTCACCCAGGCACAGCAGGGGTTCATTTACGGCAAAAGAGGGTTCATGTCACCCAGCAATAGAACAGAGGATTTTGAGAGATTTAGGCCCCTGTCACCCAGGCATAGCAGGGGTTCATTCATGGCAAAAGGGGGTTCATGTCACCCAGCAATCGAACAGAGGATTTTGAGAGATTTAGGCCCCTGTCACCCAGGCACAGCAGGGGTTCATTCACGGCAAAAGGAGGTTCCTGTCACCCAGCAATAGAACAGAGGATTTTGAGAGATTTAGGCCCCTGTCACCCAGGCACAGCAGGGGTTCATTCACGGCAAAAGGGGGTTCATGTCACCCAGCAATAGAACAGAGGATTTTGAGAGATTTAGGCCCTTGTCACCCAGGCACAGCAGGGGTTCATTCACGGCAAAAGGGGGTACATGTCACCCAGCAATAGAACAGAGGATTTTGAGAGATTTAGGCCCCTGTCACCCAGGCACAGCAGGGGTTCATTCACGGCAAAAGGGGGTTCATGTCACCCAGCAATAGAACAGAGGATTTTGAGAGATTTAGGCCCTTGTCACCCAGGCACAGCAGGGGTTCATTCACGGCAAAAGGGGGTACATGTCACCCAGCAATAGAACAGAGGATTTTGAGAGATTTAGGCCCCTGTCACCCAGGCACAGCAGGGTATCATTCACGGCAAAAGGGGGTTCATGTCACCCAGCAATAGAACAGAGGATTTTGAGAGATTTAGGCCCATGTCACCCAGGCACAGCAGGGGTTCATTCACGGCAAAAGGAGGAGGAGGAGCTGTGTTTCTGCCTCTGTGCTGCACTGTGAGAGGATCGAGTGCCTGACATCGTGTGCTGGGGGATACGCTGCCCTTTCCCCAGGGGGTGGCGTGTTCTCCAGGTATGGATCCTCGAGCCCCTGACTGCCACCGTTTATCTACAGGTGCCGGCAGCCATAGTGGAACCCCGCGTGCGGCAGGAAGACCCCCTGAAACTGGAGACTTACCTCCTGATTCTCCAGCATCAAGAAACAGCGGCAATGTGACATCGGCGGCCAGTGGAAAGCCTCAGAGAATCCCGCAGCGTGCGGCTGCAAAGCCGCAGGGAACAGGTGACAGCCCCGCTCAGACTGCGGGCAGGAGAGGAGCAGCAACCAGGAGCAGCAGAGATCCACTGCAGGAATCCCTGTGTGACTCCAGCAATGCACCGTGCGGGGTCAGGAGAGGTCCTGGGAGGAAAACAAGCCTAGGATCCTCTCTGAGCTCCTCTTCAGAGCAGATAACTCTGCACCCAGGAAAGCTGGATGGAAAAGAAAGGCCCGCTGCTGGGCAGGCAGCGGGTGAGCAGAGAGCAGAGCCGGCGGGTCAGGTTGTTGAACAAGCAGCCTGCGAAGTCTCTGGACCAGGAAAAGCTGCAGGAATGGAGCCTGGAACCCCAAAGGGTGAGGTATGTGAAGCTGGGAGTAGTATTTCTGTGCCTCAGCCCAGAAGGGGTGCTTCAGGTGTAACTAGCAGTGACTTAGCTCCTGGTGTGGTTGCTGGTGTTTCTGGCTCTTCTCCTGGTATCTCCTCTGGTGTACAAGCTGGAGAGGCCAGGAGACTGTTTAATTGGGGTGTCATGCCCCACTGAAACCCCCTCATTTTACTTATCAAGGGTGGCGTATTTTTTAAACCAGTATGAGGAGGTAAAGAAGCAATTAAAACGACTTAAATTGCAGTATAAGAATGTGAAAGTTCAGGACAACATGTTACCAAGAAGTAAAAAAGCGGTCCTCTCCTCCAGGCTGGAGAAGCTGGAGGAGGAGATTGCGACTTTGGAGGAAAAGAGGGCCTCTATAGTGAAAAATGGAGGGCCGTTTATGGAAAAATTTAAAAATGACTGTCGGTTTGAAAGCATGTCTGGCTCCAGTCCGTTAGGGCTGCGGTCTGGAAGCCAGAGGACGGTGAAGGAGTCGGCGGTGGAATCAGAGGTGGACTCATTACCGGGTGGCCAAGGGGACCCCTCTGAACCAGTTATGTCATCCTCTGGGGATGAAGGCAGGTCTGGGGGGAGACTAATGGTGGAGATCAGGCAGCTGGAATCCCCAGTGGGCAAATTGTATTTCGGTGACGAGGAGGTCCCGGAGAACGAGGTGGTAAAAGAAAAGAAAAAGAAGATCATAAAAGAAGAAGTATTACGTTTTGTGCCTTCTGAACCCATTGCTGAGCCCAGCCCGGTTCCTGTAGTGGAATCGGGCCAAACAGCACGGGAGAATGAATCTGAGATGGTGGCAGAAGGTGTCCCCCTTTCCTGCAGTGGAAAGGAGAACACAGGAGCAGACAGGGTTAAAACCCCTGACAGTGTTGCGGACAAGGTGAAGGATGGAATGGCTGCGGACAAGGCTCAGAAAAAGGCAATTGAAAGGGCCAGGGCAAAATCTGGAAGGTTTATAAAGAAACCAGTAAAGAAACCATTAAAGTCTGTGGAGGTTGCAGAATCTTCAGGGACTGTGCGGGCTGCAGAGAGGGTGAGGGGTGTGGAGGATAAGAAGTCCTCTGCAGTTCCTGAAATGGGGGGCCCTTCAAACCCTGCCCCCAATGACGCCAGTACTTCTCTAGGGAACCCGACCAGTCTGAGGGGAGTGAAGAGCGATGGGATTGTAAGCAAGGTAATGATGTTGCGAGTGGTAACTTAGGAAGAGACGCAAATGAGAGTATGAATGAGAGTATGAATGAGGACATTGTTACAAATAAGGATGGAAATAGTGAAATGAATGGCGAGGCAAATGAAGATATAACTGGTGAGAGTATGAACGAGGAATTGGTAGCTGCTTGTGCAGCAGATACGGAAGTCGAGGAGGAAGAGGCTGAGGAAGAGGCTGACGGGAGGAGGCAGGTTGCAAGGGAAGCAGGGGATTGTGTAAGTCCAAATAGGAGATCATATGCTAGTGTGGCTGCAGGTGACTCTTTGCCCAGGGAATCAGGTAATGGTAACTTGCAACGGCGCCTCTTGGAGGCTTTGAGGAAGGGGAAAGAGACTTCCATGCAGGTGGAGGGTGAACCGGTTAACCTGTCTTTTTGGACAGAGAGACATGGTCTGAGAACCTTCCGAGAGGAAAGAGCGGGAGAGACCGTTTGGTCTCTCCCTACATCCGGGGGGAGCCGTAGGAATGTGGCCCGTCTCTCTTGGAGGAGTGAAGAAGCAACGCCTTCTAGGAAAGACGTTGTAAAGCTTCTCCTGGGGATGGGCTTTGTGGCAAATGACATCTTTGCCCTAATCCATCCCTACGGCACCAAGAGTTTTGATGTTAGTTTTGTTAGACCAGAGGGGCTTGAGCTCTTCTGGTCTAAATATGAACTTGCAAAGAACACCCCGGCCTGGCGGGGATTTTCTGTCCAGGCTATAACCCGACAGACGATGGTCAAGAAAGTGACGGTATTAACCTGTAACGAATCACTTTCTAGCGTGGACATTATGACATGGCTCAGTCGTTATGGCGAGGTTGGACAATTCCCCGCCAAAGTTTTGGATGATCACGGCATCTGGTCAGGTGCCTGGACCTTCAGTGTAAAGCTGAGGGCACAGGGCAACTCAGTTGCTCATATCCCCTCCTCTGCTTTCTTGGGTAGAGATAGAATTATGGTTTTCTATCAGGGACAGCCGAAGGTCTGCTATAGGTGTGGTAGTCCCACCCACTTAAGCGCACAATGCGACGTTCGCAAGTGTGCACAGTGTGGGGACATTGGCCATCTTGCCGCATCCTGTAGACGGATTCGGTGTAACCTGTGCGGGGACCTGGGTCATCCCTTCAGTCGTTGTCCGCTTGCCTTTTCCAACAAGGCTCAGGGCCGGGCCCGGACTCAAGCGGATGCTAGCCATGAAGCTGGGTCTGTTGTTGAAGAAGGACCTGCTGCCGGGACTGGGACGGTTGGTGAAGGGACGAGTGCCGGTGATACCAGCACTGGAAGAAGCAGACACGGTACAGTTAAGAACTTAAGGCCTTCCAAGATTAAACGGCAAGAAAAACGCCGTAGGGATAGGGAGCAGGCGGCAGCTGGTCCCTTGGTTGATCCTCTGGCAGGCCTTTTGGCTGGGGATCCAGGTTGTAGCGACCCAGGGTACAGCAATGAGGAGGGAGGACCTGGGGTTCAGCCTGAGGAAGCCAACCCCTCTGCTACATCCGCATCCTCGTACGGCGAAAGCATGGATGAGGATTACAGGATGTGGTTGAGGGATAGGAGGAACAAACGGAGCAAGAGGAAAAAGAAAGGAGAGGGTCGCAAGCCCTCTCTGGAGTGGGATTCATCTGTCCCACTCACCCTTGACCAGATGCCAGAGGAAGAATTAGTCGGGGCCCCTCCTGTGGATCTCTCCAACCGGTATCAGGTCCTTGACGAGGATCCCCCAACTCCAGTTGGGGAGCAGGAGGATGTGGTACCGGAGGGCGCAAAGGCCTCCTCGCAGGTTGCCGGGCCCTGCCCTCCTTCTTCTGGAGGGGGGGCTAAGCCTGATTCCGTGGGCAAACAGAACGGTATGGATGTATCAGTGTGTCTGAAAAGGCAAAAGGAAAATGAAGGATCAGGAGATAATGATGAGGAGAGTGGTGGTGGAGGGGGGGAAAAAGAAAGCTATCCAACTCGATCATGTATGATGGCGGAACTCAGCCTGTTGACGCTAGCAAGTATTAATGTTGCTAGCATTAAGTCAGACGTGGCCCGTTTTATGGCCTTTGATTTTTTCAGCCGTATTGATGCTGATATTTTATTTTTGCAAGAGACCTGGTTAACAAGTGTTGAGTTGCTGGCGAAAGCCAAGCAGGAATGGCGGCTCGGTCCGTCATTCTGGTCTCTTGCGGCCGAGCCACATAGCGGGGTGGCGGTCCTTTTTAAAACCGCCGAAAGAGTAGAATGCAGGAGGATTATCGAGTTGGAAATAGGAAGGTGCCTGATTCTAGATGTCCTCATGGGAAGACAAGAATTAAGATTAATCAACATCTATGGACCACAAAGTAGGTGGGACCGTAAATGTCTTCTTATGAGGATTAAGCCTTTTCTTTTTACCAGCCGACAAGTGATCTTTGGAGGAGACTTTAACAATGTGACTAGAGTCTGTGATAGGGGGGTCCCCAGAGGTGGGCTGGATGTTGATGGCGTCGTCTTGAGTAGAATAGTTGAGGAAGCTCGTCTGGTGGATGCTCATTTACGGCACAAACCGGATCACGTGGATTTCACCTTTAATCAGGGAAATCGTAGGTCTAGAATAGATAGGTTTTATTTGAAGGAGGAGGCTGTTGTTTCGGCTTTACAAGCTGAGGAAGTGGAATTCTCCGATCACTGTTTAATTAGTTTCTCTCTGAATGTTACAGAGACTCCCCGCATGGGAAAAGGAATATGGAAGTTGAATTCGTCTCTCCTGGAAGAAGCGATGGTAAGACAATCCTTTGAGGATTTCCTTCAGAGCCAGGAATCTTTGGTGGACATGTGCAACAGTAAGTCGGAGTGGTGGGAGATGTTTAAAAAAAGGACGGCAAGGTTTTTCCGAAAGCTCTCTAACCTCAGGAGCTGGGACAGATACCGTCTGTACCAGGAACTGAGGAAGAAACTTGAAAGACTTGTGTCGACGGGAGATAGCCGCGAGGATATCTCTCATGTAAAATCCTTGCTTAAGAGGTGTCAGTATGATAGGTACTCCTCTTTGGTTACCGAGAGGGATTTCGGGAAATACCGCTCGCCCGACCCTTACGGGAACTGTAAGATGGCAGTAAGAAGTAAACTAGTGTTGGGCCTGGTTGACAGTACGGGCTCCCTGAATAGGTCCAAATCAGGGATCCTGGAGGTCGTCAGGTCCTTCTACTCTCACCTCTTGGGTAGGAAAGAACTAAATCGGGACAGTCTTTCAGCTTTCTTGGCTGGGGCGATTCCCGGGGCGGGAATGGACCCCTCTCTTGATATTTTGACAGAACCTATCAGGGAAGAGGAAGTAAGACTGGCCATTGATGGGCTTAGGCCCAAAAAATCGCCAGGTCCGGATGGCTTAACATCCGAGTGGTATAAGACTTTTAGGGAACAATTAGTTCCTCTCTTGACCGAGGTGTATAATGAATGTCTTTCCTCGGGCACTCTGCCAAAGTCAATGGGTAAGTCCGCCCTGATTCTTCTGTCAAAGGGTAAGGATCCGTCCCGCATTGAGAATTGGAGACCCATATCGCTTCTCAATGTGGACAGAAAGATTTTGGCAAAGATACTCTTCTGCAGATTGGCGAAATTTGCGCCGAAGCTCCTTTCGGGGTCCCAGCATTGTTCAGTTCCCGGGCGGATCGCTTTTAGCGCCGTTCTCAGTGTCCGAGAGGCCGTGGAACGGGGCAGGGCGGGTCTTTGGAAGGGGCTTTTGTTATCCCTGGATCAGGTTAAGGCTTTTGACCGAGTGAATCACGAATACCTGTGGTCTGTCCTCTTGTGGTATGGTCTACCCGGGAGGTTTGTAGATTGGCTAAAAACCTTGTACAAAGGGGCCGAGAGTTTCCCGTTGGTTAATGGTTGGCTGGGTCGTCCTTTTGAGGTGGCTTCCGGTGTCCGCCAGGGATGTCCTTTAAGCCCTCTGCTGTACGTGTTTGCAATCGATCCTTTCATCAGAAGGGTAGATCGTGGACCGTTGGCGGGGGTGAGGATGGAACTGGCGGTGGGGGGCCATCTCTGAAGGTGGTAGCGTACGCCGATGATGTCTCTATTTTTACCTCTTCGGAAGAGGAGGTGGGATGGGTGATGTCGGAGGTGAATCGCTATTCGGAGGTTTCCGGGTCCCAGATTAACCGGGACAAATGTGAGAGTCTCTGGCTGGGGGAAGGGGATCCTGTCTTCGATCTCCAGGGCACTCTTCCAGAACCCCAGAAATCAGTAAAGATCTTAGGCATCAACTTTGGCCAAGATGAGGATTATCATCAACAAAATTGGGAGGGTAGACTGAAAGATGTCGCCCAAAAGGTGGACCGCTGGAAGGGGTGGTCTTTATCCCTCAGGGAAAGGGTTCACTTGTGCAAAGCTTACCTGATTCCTGTGCTTTTATATCTGAGCAGTGTCTGTGTCTTGCCAGGCTCTCTCTGGGCAACGGTCTACAGACTCTTTTTCCAGATGTTATGGGGAAATAGGCTGAACCTAATCAGGAGAGAGGTGACTTACCGCACAAGGAGACTAGGCGGGTTGGATATGGTCAACCCAGTGGTATTTTTAACAAATACCTTCTTGAAAATAAACATTGCAAACCTCTGGAAAGAGAGGGCTCCTTTGTGGGTAATTTCCTGTAGGGAATGGTTCCGGCCCTTCTTCCAGGAATGGGAGACAGGAGGGCGTGTGAAAGACCTGCGTGCGTCACATGGACATCTCCCGGCTTACGTTGCCCCGGTTCTGCAGATCATAAGGCGGTGGGGCCTGAGAAGGACTGAGATAGAGACCATGTCGAGGGGTTCCCTTGACAGGGGGGTCCTGTCTTCTTTCTTCCAGGCGCCGCTGGCCTTGAAGGATTGCCCAAGTCAGGATCTGGAGGGTGGGCTACTTTTGCTTAATTCAGAAAGGATCCCTAAGAAGGTTTGGGATGTGACTTGGCGCTGCTTTCATGGAAAGCTATATGTAAGGGATAATATGAAGTGCAGGAACCCCGAGGAAAGGGGTTGTCCCCGGGAGGGGTGTGGGGGCGTGCTGGAAAGCATGGACCACTTCCTGCTTCACTGTCCCTTTAATATAGAGGTGTACAAAAGGGTGGGGCTTCCATCGGTTGGCCCAGGCTGGCCGCCTTGTCTTATGCGGAATGGGCCTATGGCGCATTCAAAGACCTTGGTGGGAGGGACCGTCGCACTTTATTTTTAGTCAGTGCAGTGGTTAGGCATCACATCTGGTGTGCACGGTGTCTAGTGTCGACGAGTCGCAAAATCCTCCCAGTGGAAACGGTACATAGGAACATTAGGGGTGACCTGGTGAAGGTGCGCTCTCTGGAGTATGAAAAGTGGGGGGACCCCAAGGCCTCTCGCCTGTGGAGGGGCTTTTGCTTTGGGGTTCCCTGACTGAGTAATACTCCTTGTCCTGGTGGTGGGCTGATCTAGAAGACACAGTTAGAGTTTTGTTTTGTTTTAAGAATAGGATGAAAAGGCTTACAGGCTACTGAACCATAGCCGACAAGTTGTGGGAAGTGTTCGGTGTTGTAGATTTTGGAAAGTAGTTAATTTGTACTGTATTATATTATATTAAGTTATGTTGTAATAATATGTTGTATTATATTAGTAGAGGTGTAGTGGGGCTTAGTTAGGTTGGAAGGGGGGTGTGGGGGGAGGAGTTGGGGTATATGTACATATGTGTATATAAGGGGGGGATATATATATAAAAAAAAAAAAAAATGTGTATGTATATATATGTGTATGTATGTATGTGTATATATATATATATATATATATATGTGTATATATTAAAAAAATAAATAAAATAATAATAATAATAATTGTGTGTGATACAAACTGGTCGACCCCAGTCCAACTGGGGATGAACTTACGGACTGACAGAGCTCAGGGTTTTCTTTTCCCTTTGAACTTTGAGGGTGGTCAGTTTGTCCGTTTGCAGTGGGGGTTGGTGAAGGGTTTAATAGTTAGTATTTAAGTTAAGGTTTCTGCTTGTGTTTTGTATATTTGTTTTTTATATACGGCTGGCATATAATTATTACATTTTGTATATATGTCTGTATATATGTTTTGTATAAATGGATTTTAGATGAGCATGAAAGCATTTTAATATGTAAATATGTAAAATAGGGGGTTTTGGGGTGGGAGACTGGTCAGGTAAGGGAATAGTATTTTTGCTAGACTCTGTGTTATGTCACTTGTTTGGATAAGTTTTCCATTATGTAAGTTATTTATTTATATTTTAATAAAAAAGTCCAGCAATAGAACAGAGGATTTTGAGAGATTTAGGCCCCTGTGACCCAGGCACAGCAGGAGTTCATTCACGGCAAAAGGGGGTTCATGTCACCCAGCAATAGAACAGAGGATTTTGAGAGATTTTGGCCCCTGTCACCCAGGCACAGCAGGGGTTCATTCACGGCAAAAGGGGGTTCATGTCACCCAGCAATAGAACAGAGGATTTTGAGAGATTTTGGCCCCTGTCACCCAGGCACAGCTAGGGTTCATTCATGGCAAAAGGGGGTTCATGTCACCCAGCAATAGAACAGAGGATTTTGAGAGATTTAGGCCCCTGTCACCCAGGCACAGCAGGGGTTCATTCACGGCAAAAGGGGGTTCCTGTCACCCAGCAATAGAACGGAGGATTTTGAGAGATTTAGGCCCCTGTCACCCAGGCACAGCTGGGGTTCATTCACGGCAAAAGGGGGTTCATGTCACCCAGCAATAGAACAGAGGATTTTGAGAGATTTAGGCCCCTGTCACCCAGGCACAGCAGGGGTTCATTCACGGCAAAAGGGGGTTCTCTTTCACCCAGCAATAGAACGGAGGATTTTGAGAGATTTTGGACCCTGTCACCTAGGCACAGCAGGGGTTGATTCACGGCAAAAGGGGGTTCATGTCACCCAGCAATAGAACAGACGATTTTGAGAGATTTAGGCCCCTGTCACCCAGGCACAGCAGGGGTTCATTCACGGCAAAAGGGGGTTCCTGTCACCCAGCAATAGAACAGAGGATTATAAAAGATTTAGGCCCCTGTCACCCAGGCACAGCAGGGGTTCATTCACGGCAAAAGGGGGTTCCTGTCACCCAGCAATAGAACAGATGATTTTGAGAGATTTAGGCCCTTGTCACCCAGGCACAGCAGGGGTTCATTCACGGCAAAAGGGGGTTCATGTCACCCAGCAATAGAACAGAAGATTTTGAGAGATTTAGGCCCCTGTCACCCAGGCACAGCAGGGGTTCATTCACGGCAAAAGGGGGTTCATGTCACCCAGCAATAGAACAGAGGATTTTGAGAGATTTAGGCCCCTGTCACCCAGGCACAGCAGGGGTTCATTCACGGCAAAAGGGGGTTCCTGTCACCCAGCAATAGAACAGAGGATTTTGAGAGATTTTGGCCCCTGTCACCCAGGCACAGCAGGGGTTCATTCACGGCAAAAGGGGGTTCCTGTCACCCAGCAATAGAACAGAGGATTTTGAGAGATTTAGGCCCCTGTCACCCAGGCACAGCAGGGGTTCATTAACGGCAAAAGGGAAATCATGTCACCCAGCAATAGAACAGAGGATTTTGAGAGATTTTGGCCCCTGTCACCCAGGCACAGCAGGGGTTCATTCACGGCAAAAGGGGGTTCATGTCACCCAGCAATAGAACAGAGGATTTTGAGAGATTTAGGCCCCTGTCATCCAGGCACAGCAGGGGTTCATTCATGGCAAAAGGGGGTTCATGTCACCCAGCAATAGAACAGAGGATTTTGATAGATTTAGGCCCATGTCACCCAGACACAGCAGGGGTTCATTCACGGCAAAAGGGGGTTCATGTCACCCAGCAATAGAACGGAGGATTTTGAGAGATTTATGCCCCTTGTCACCAAGGCACAGCAGGGGTCCATTCACGGCAAAAGGGGGTCATGTCACCCAGCAATAGAACAGAGGATTTTGAGAGATTTTGCCCCCTGTCACCCAGGCACAGCAGGGGTTCATTTGCAGCGTACTCAAGTTGTGTTTAATAGTGTTTCTGGGTGTAGTAGTGCAATAGACACTAACCTGAGACGGCTGACTCTCTGCATAGGCAGGTGATGGTAGGAAAATGTTCGTGACGCCAGTGCCAATTAAACGGTGGCACGCCGTTTGCTGATAGCAGGAATAAATGAGGAACACCGTCATGTTAAAACAGAACTCCAACTTTAGTAGTTTTCATAGAGACATTAACGGAAGCGCAGTTCCTTTGCATACAGTCGATTTTTCAATACGGTCGATGCAGGCAATACAGATTGAGCAAGGTGACTACAGAGTGTTAAACACACAGGACTTGCAGTACAGGAGCTTGCACTCTATCTCTGACTGATCCTGGAACATAGCAAATCTTCTCCAAGGCCCAATACCTTAACTCTGGCGTATATCCTTGGTTTTAGCTTTATAAAGTACCTCCTCTGTTATCTTGAGTACCTCTTGCTTTTCTGGATTTTGCCTCTGTCTCTCTCCCTCTTTCCTCAGACTCTAGAAGCTTCTGAACAGTGGTCTTCCTGCTTCTGCATATATATATATTCAGGAGGGGAACCTTCTCCTTGGATTTGAAACCCGGTTACAGGGACTGCAATACCCTCTCATGGTCCGCAGGCTTCAGGCCTGGACTTGTCTCTGACATAGTCTAAGCTCCAGCTTCAGACTACAGGCTGCAGCTTTAGACAGACACTTAGACTAGACTCCCCTTCACTTCCCTGACTGGGCCTTATATAAACTAGGGCTCTCTAGCTCCCTCTAGTGACCAGAAGCTGGAATGACACCCCTAGCAGGCCTGTACATGCAAGTGTCATAGTAACAGGGAAATACATAACATTACATTACATGACAATTTATAAAGATGACATATACCAACTTCCCCATAAATAAGGGGGGACGACAGCACACCAAGTGACACTTTTGTAGTGACGGGCATTACAGTCCCCGTACACTACATACCCCACTGCTTTAAGCTGAGTACGACCTCGTACTCCATCAGGGCTCGCCCAACTGGAATCTCTACCTGAAACAGAAAAAAGAGACATGCAGGCATACATACATGTAATTCATCTGCATTTACATTCACATCAGGTCCAATTTGCAAAGGTGAAGGGTGGTGACAAGGGGCGTCGTTCTCTTCTCCTCAGGATCGTGAATGGAACTGGGGCGCTGACCTGGCACAGCGTAACATTATAACCAGGATAGTCCATGACAATGAATAAGTCCATAATAGAACAGCAAAATAGATAAAACAGTATAAAAGTTCTTGGAGGCTCAAAGAACAAACATGAGTCCGTACCCAGGTTATTTTCCTAATAAATCACAGAGGCTCTCATGCGGTGGAGTCCATCTCTGGGCACATTTCCTTTTAAAAGAGCAAAAATCTCAGAGGCTCAGGTCCTTTTGAGTCTGTCTCCGGGCACGGTTCCTTAGTATGAAGTTGCACAATAAAATTGTAGAATATAAAACAAGTGCTGTAATACCCCTGATCAACCTGAAAAGGGGGTGAAGGGTAAAAGGTGCAACTAAGGAACAGGCACAACTTGGCGTGGGATAGCAAAAGCAGGCAGGAGGTCCTGGAAACAAACTTGGCTTTGTTGACTTTAATACTTCAGTGGTCAACACCCACCACTGAGCCGTGGATAAACTGGCAGCAGCAACAAACGACCAGGGAACATAGGACTCCTGTCCTGGAAGGGTTAACAGCATATTTCGTTGGTGAAATAAATCAAAGGCCTAGCAGGCTGATTCACAGGGGTATGTCATCATTACCCGGCTCTGCTGGCAAGTACGGCCTGTAGTAGTCCTCTACAGGAGGATGTGCCCACATAAGTGTTAGGGGGAAGCTGCAAGGTGAAGGGGCCCCTAATAGGTATTGGCCCCATGGGCCTAGAGGTAAACCCTTGGGTGGACCGTACCGGTCCCGGCATGATAATTGTGGGATGAAGTGGAGTGGATACCGCCGCCGCAAGCGGTCCGGTGGGCTCTGTGCAGCAATTCACAGCAACAGGGGGTCTTCTTTGGGGCACTGGCGGAGCGGTGGCAGCGGAAGGTAGTCTACGGGTGGTGACAGGCACCCTTACCTCGTCCTTCTTCGGCGGCGTCTGGATCCTGGCGGTCGCGATCTTGCGCAGCTCCCGCAACTTCTCCTCCAGCCGGACAATCTGCTCACCGATGCTCTCCGTGTCAGAGTCGCGGTCATCTGCTGGCGCCGCCGGCGCAGGTACAGTCACCGATGGCACGGACTCGGCCTCTGCAGGTTCTGGTGATGCATCGGGTCTCCGACCCCTCCGGATGTTCTCAAAGGTATTTCGAAGTCCCTTTAGATTTTCCATCTCTTGCATGGTCTTCTCCCGACGAGGCAGCTCGGGGGAAGGGTAAGGGCTCACCCATTTTTCCAACACGGTTGGCTGCCAGAAGACGTTAGGCCCAATGAAGGAGCTCCGCTCCTGGAAGGCGTGATGGGCCGGCTCTGGAGAGCGTTCCGGTTCCCGCTCGCAGCCAGAGTAGTCTTCTTCTTCTGCCTCCCAGTCCTCAGGTTCTCGCTTGGGACGGGTCACGGCAGTGGCATAAGGGCCTCTCAGGCTCTCGGCAGGGGTGAACTCCACTTCCTCTCCCTCGCGGAGGCTGTGCTGATAGGAAGGGAGGTAGTCTCTCTTGACAGACCTTCTGTTAACATATAGGTCTCTGCCAGTCAGGTAATCTTGGATGAACCCGTAGCCACGGGTTTTGTCAAAGGACACCACCACTCCCTTTCTCCTTTCCAGGCGGGGTTGGGTGTTGGTGTGTCGTTCATGAATTGTCTTGGTCAACTCTTCATAGTAGATCTTGGTCTTGGTATTTCGCTTTATTGCGGCCTCCCGGATCTCCGCCATGAGTGAGGACCATTTGAAAGAGGGCTGAAAGAAGTCTCTCCACGAGCCATAGCAGGGCTCTGGTTCTTTCTCCCTTGGGCGGCAGGCGGGTTTCTCCGGTCCCGGAGAGTAGGCCGGTGGAGCCTCCTCTGGCTCTACACCAATATCAGTCATCTCTGGTATGTCAGGCGCGGACGCTGCAGCAACGCTCTGTTCACTTTCCAACATGCTCGATCCTTCTCTGGAGAGCGATAGGGTCGCGTCAATTAAATCAGCCAGCTCCTCCCACTGCACTGGGAGGCCGCCCCCCAGGTATTCCAGTATATGGAAGGCGGTGTCCATGCTGGCAGACATGCAAATGTCCAGATAAGCAGTGGCGCCTGACCTTGAACTCCTTCCCGCTATTTTCTCAGAAAGGCGC